>NW_007036508.1:0-1106 GCF_000164805.1 Carlito syrichta | reverse complement strand
CGTGTCAATGTTTATTTTTATTCCACTGTGGTCCAAGAAGGTGCTTGGTAGAATTTCGGTCCTTTTAAATTTGCTTATGCTTGATTTATGGCCGAGTATGTGGTCAATCTTAGAATATGTTCCATGTGGTGATGAGTAGAATGTGTTCTGTGGTCTGTGGATGGAGTGTTCTGTAGGTATCAATTAAGTCCATTTGGTCCAAAGTCACATTGAGGTTCCGGATCTCCTTGCTGATTTTTTGTCCTGATGATCTGTGTAGGGTTGTGAGTGGGGTATTAAAGTCCCCAGTTATGATAGTGGTAGAGTCAATATCTTTCTTTAGTTTTCCAAGAAGTTGCTTTATGAAAGTTGGCGCACCTATGTTGGGTGCATATATGTTTAGGACAGATATTTCTTGTTGATGGATTGAGCCTTTTATCATTATGTAGTGGCCTTCTGTATCTTTTTTGGTTTTTAATAGCTTGAAGGGTATTTTGTCTGAAATTAAGATGGCTACTCCTCCTTTCTTTTGTATTCCGTTCGCCTGAAAGCTTGTTTCCCATCCTCTTATTTTGAGTCTGTGGGTGTCCTTTCTAGTGAGGTGAGTCTCTTGAAGGCAATAGATTGTTGCCTGATGATTTTTTATCCATTTTGCCATTCTATGTCTTTTCAGTGGGCGCATTTTAGTCTGGTCACATTTTAGGCTTAATAATTGAAAATGCAAGAAGTTGATCCCTGTCATAAAGGTTCTTACAGAGTTGTTCCTGTTTATTTGTTGTCTTTCTTTGGGTTTTGGACCCTGCCTCATTTGTGTTTTTAATCTTTTGCCTGTACTCTTGTGAAAGAATGCTGTTGTTCTTTTTTCTTTTTCTTCTGTGTTCAGTACTTTCTTAAGTGTTTCTTGTAGGGGTGGTCTGGTGGCAGTGTAGGTTCTTAGGTATTGGATGTCTGGAAAAGATTTCAATTCTCCCTCACTAATGAAGCTTAGTTTGGCTGGGTAGGTTATTCTTGGTTGAAATTGTTTCTCTTTCAGAACTTTGAAGATAGGGCTCCAGGCTCTCCTGGCCTGAAGGGTTTCTGTGGATAAATCTGCTGCTATTCTAATTGGTTTTCCCTGGTAGGTAGTC
>NW_007036507.1:0-873 GCF_000164805.1 Carlito syrichta | reverse complement strand
ATCACCTGAGCCCAGCAGATCGAGGGTTCGGTGGCCAGGAGTCTGCCACCGCACTCCAGCCTGGGCGACAGAGTGAGACTCCAACTAACAAAACAAAACAAAAATAGTTCTTTCCCTTGTACCCTTTACCTAAGTCATCCAAGGTTGACATGAGGATTTGAGTCACCACAAATTTACACCTAGGACATTGTTTTGGTTGTTGTAGATGAGAAGAAAGTGTTCAACAAAATTCCTTAAGGGAATGGCAGCAGTGGGAAACTGCCATGGCAGGGGAAGTAGGATTGGCAGTTGAGAGAAACTGCAAGGGAGGGAGGGACACACCTCATCAACAAGGGTACCTGCATAATCAGCGTTTGTATACCTAACCCTACATTGTACCCCACATCTTTAAAATAAAATTTAATTTAATTTAAAAGAGAGCTCTAAAAAAATTCCTTTCGAGGGAGACGGGGCAAGATGGCGACGGCATAGGTGAACTTGTGAGATTCTCTGAACGTGAGTTCCCCAAAAAGGCTATCACTTCGCTACCCCCATCCCCCAGCCCACCACCAACCGCGCTGGGGGCAGGCCCGGGAACTTCAGTCCCACGCAAGGCCAGATATTGCGCCCCCGCCCCACTGCTGCCGTTCTACTCGTGTGTGGAAGTCTCCGGTCCCAGCCCCCTCCAGATCCCTCCCTGGCTGCATTGTCTCCAGCCCGGGCACCCGGCATCAAGCCGCCGGTCACACAGGGAGGCTCTGGGCACCCGCCCCTCAGAAACGCTGGTTCCATTTCTGGCTGAAGTCCTCTGTTGGGTCCCAACGCCACTCTCGCTGTCTAGAGCCTGCCCTTTGGAACTTTGGAGATCTGGAACTCCGGGTCCACCCTGGCTGA
>NW_007036506.1:0-1313 GCF_000164805.1 Carlito syrichta | reverse complement strand
GAGGTCTCGCTGCCCAGGCGGGTCTCGACCCGCGGGCTCAGGCAATCACTCACCTCAGCCTCCCAAAGGCGCGGGATTACAGGCTGAGCCACCGAGCCCGGCTATGATGGATGATTTTTGAGATGTATTGCTGAATCCGGTTTGCTAGGATCTTGTTGAGAATTTTAGCATCTATGTTCATCAAAGATATTGGCCTATGGTTCTCTTTCTTTGTTGGATCTTTACCTGGTTTGGGTATCAATGTGATGTTGGCTTCGTAAAATGATTTGGGGAGAGTTCCATCTTTTTCAATCGCCTGGAATACCTTCAGTAGGATTGGTATCAGCTCCTCCTTAAATGTCTTGTAGAATTCTGCTGGAAAGCCATCTGGACCAGGGCTTTTTTTTGTAGGAAGTTTTCTTATTACGTGGTCGATTTCCTTGATTGTTATTGGTTTATTTAGGGTCTCAATTTCTTCTTGTTCCAACCTAGGTAGGTTGTGTGATGTCAGAAAGTCTTCCATTTCCTTCTGGTTTTCAAGTTTGTTTCCATACAAGTGTACGTAGTAGTCTCTAATGATCTTTTGTATTTCTTCAGGGTCAGATGTGACTTATCTTTTGTGTTTCTGATTATGCTTATTTGGTTTTTTTCTCGTTTTTTCTTGGTCAGTCTAGCTAGGGGACCATCAATCTTGTTTACCCTTTCGAAGAACCAGCTTTTTGTTTCATTGATTTTTTGTATTATCTTTTTGTCTTCTATGTCCTGGATTTGGGCTTTTATTTTGGTGATCTGGATTCTTCTGCTGAAATTAGGGTTTTTGTGGTCTTGCTTTTCCAGCTTCTTTAGGTGGCTTGTTAGGTTGTCAATTTCTGTTCCTTCCATTTTCCTCATGTGTGTTTGTAGGGATATAAATTCCCCTCTTATTACAGCTTTTAAGGCATCCCAGAGATTTTGGTAAGATGTTTCTTTATTTTCATTTGTTTCCAGGTATCTTTTGATCTCTATTTTGATGTCATCATTGACCCAGGAGTTATTTAGCATCATGCTGTTTAGTGTCCATGTCTTTGTGGGTTTTGGGGGGACTTTGTTGGTGTCAATGTTTATTTTTATTCCACTGTGGTCCGAAAAGGTGCATGGCAGAATTTCAGTCCTTTTAACTTTGCTTATACTTGATTTGTGTCCAATTATGTGGTCGATCTTAGAATATGTTCCATGTGGTGATGAGTAGAATGTGTATTCTGTGGTCTTTGGATGGAGTGTTCTGTAGGTATCAATTAAGTCCATTTGGTCCAAAGTTACATTGAGGTTCCGGATCTCCTTGCTGATTTTTTGTG
>NW_007036505.1:0-657 GCF_000164805.1 Carlito syrichta | reverse complement strand
GTAGAGATGAGGTCTCGCCAAGGTGCCCAGGGCGGGTCTCGAACCCGCAGGCTCAGGCAGTCCACTCACCTCAGCCTCCCAAAGCACTGGGATTACAGGCTGAGCCACCAAGCCTGGCCAAACTTAATTTTAAAGTAACCATAGAACTGCATCAACAGAGGTTGATTTGGGATGTGGAGAAGGAAATACTTTTCCTTGGAAGTATTAGCCTCAAAAATTCTGGACCAAGAGGGATAAAATGCAGTTCATTTTTGTATTCATATTTGCAGAGAATATACTCACAGTTTCTCAGGCCAGGGGTATGCTCTCCATGCATTTTTTTCAATGGAGGAGATAGCATTTCCTCGGAAATTTCTGTGAAGAAACACAGTTAATATCCTTTAAGAAGTAGGAAAAGAATGATGGAACAGAACAAGTAAACGAATCATGGCCACCTCATGGGGGATATGAAAATACTGAAAATAATGCGTTTTCTGATTTCCAGTTTCAGCTGCCCAGTCGGCACACCATTAATCAAGACCTAACACGAGGCCACTCGCACCATGAGGCACACCCCACCCCCACTCTTGAATCATCACTAAAACCTATCTGGGCTTCTTCTGCGGTGCTTCCTACTCCCATCACAACCCATCTGGCTTGGCCCCTGCTCTCTCTCTC
>NW_007036504.1:0-726 GCF_000164805.1 Carlito syrichta | reverse complement strand
TGTTGTTCAGGCCTGTCCCCGACCGTCCCGGCACCCGGGCAGAATCCAACTACTGCAAGTCCTGGCCCTCCCCCTCCCCTGCATCTCCCAACTCTGAAAATCTTTTTTGTTGTCGTTATTATGATGGTTGTGCAAGGTCCACTTATGAGTGAGTACATGTGATACCCAGTTTTTGCTTCCGTGAAAGGTCACCCAGTAGTATAGACTCTAACTCCATCCAGGTTTCCGTGAACTTCGTGAGTTTGTTCTCGTTGTGACTGCATAATATGACATTGTTCCTACGTACCACATATTTTGAATCCAGTCCTCTTTAGATGGGCAGGATGGTTGGCTCCATGTCCTTGCTACTGCGAACAATGTGGCGATAAACATACATGTGCAAATATCTCTTGGAGAGAGGGGTTTCGTTCTTCCTGGTATGTTCCCAGTAGGAGGATGGCAGGGTCGATTTTTAGATCGGTTAGGAATCACCAAATGGTTATCCACAGAGCTGGTCCGAGTTTACACTCCCACGAGCAGTGTAGAAGTGTTCCCTTTTTGTCATTTCCACGCCAGCACGTGTTGTTTTGGGAATGATGGATGATAGCCATCCTGACTGAAAATAGGTGACTCCTTAAGGTAGTTTTCACTTGCATTTTCGGATGACAAATGAGGCTGAGCTTTTTCCAACGTCTTTGGTGGCTGCTTGTATGTCTGCTGTTGAGAAGGGTCTCTTCCTATCTTTTG
>NW_007036503.1:0-743 GCF_000164805.1 Carlito syrichta | reverse complement strand
TTTGAGACAAATTTAGCGAGTGTCACGCAGTCCCCAGTGGCCGAGACCCGCGGGGTCGTGCACAGTTTCCACCCTCGACCTTGGGCTTCAGGATAAGACATTGGGGGGTCTCCCTGTGGCGACCGCACTGCTCCCAAGGCCCCAGTTCCTGGGTGTCCAGCCTGCACCATCGTGCCAAGCAGGGCCAGGCATCCCCCCCCATTGACCCCAGGTTAGAATAGTGCACCTTAATTGCCCCAAGGGGATGGGGCTGCAGGGACTGCAGTGAGCATGGCACTGCAGGCAGGACAAGCTGAGGCAGGTGGTGGGAGGACATGCCTGGAGCGACTCCAGGGAAAACCCTGAAGGAAAGGTCCAGAAGCACAGGAGGGCAGGAGTGAGTGCCTGGGTTGCCTGGAGATGGTGCTCCCTTGAGCACTGCAGGTAGAGCGAATCCTCCCTCAGATACTGGGCAGAGGAACAGGCCATGATATCCAGGCCTGGAGTGCCTTGAGGATGCCATCTCCAGTGTGGAAGGACGCGAATTGCTCCCAGTGTAGAAGGACGCAAATCGCATGCTTATACACAACCTAAGTATTTTATAAACCTCCCCTTAATTAACCAGAAAATTTTGATTATGCCTCCAATTTGAACCAAGGCAGTGGCACGAAGACTTCCAGGGCTCATAATTTAATATCATCAGATGATTGCTCAGGGGCAGAGGTAAAATCGCTGTGCCAGCGGCACTTGTATGTATTTGTTTT
>NW_007036502.1:0-430 GCF_000164805.1 Carlito syrichta | reverse complement strand
CCCAGCATAGGCGCACCAACATTCATAAAGCAACTTTTAGGAAAAATAAAGAAAGACATTGACTCTAACACCATCATAACTGGGGACTTTAATACACCACTCACAACCTTAGACAGATCATCAGGACAAAAAATCAGCAAGGAGATCCGGAACCTCAATGAGACTCTGGACCAAATGGACTTAATTGATACCTATAGAACACTCCATCCAAAGACCACAGAATACACATTCTACTCATCATCATCTAAGATCGACCACATAATTGGACACAAATCAAGTATAAGCAAATTTAAAAGGACTGAAATTCTGCCATGCACCTTTTCGGACCACAGTGGAATAAAAATAAACATTGACACCAACAAAGTCCCCCCAAAACCCACAAAGACATGGACACTAAACAGCATGATGCTAAATAACACCTGGGTCAATG
>NW_007036501.1:0-767 GCF_000164805.1 Carlito syrichta | reverse complement strand
CAGCTTCTTTAGGTGGCTTGTTAGGTTGTCAATTTCTGTTCCTTCCATTTTCCTCATGTGTGTTTGTAGGGATATAAATTCCCCTTTTATTACAGCTTTAAGGCATCCCAGAGATTTTGGTAAGATGTTTCTTTATTTTCATTTGTTTCCAGGTATCTTTTGATCTCTATTTTGATGTCATCATTGACCCAGGAGTTATTTAGCATCATGCTGTTTTGTGTCCATGTCTTTGTGGGTTTTGGGGGGACTTTGTTGGTGTCAATGTTTATTTTTATTCCACTGTGGTCCGAGAAGGTGCATGGTAGAATTTCAGTCCTTTTAAATTTGCTTATACTTGATTTGTGTCCAATTATGTGGTCGATCTTAGAATATGTTCCATGTGGTGATGAGTAGAATGTGTATTCTGTGGTCTTTGGATGGAGTGTTCCATAGGTATCAGTTAAGTCCATTTGGTCCAGAGTCTCATTGAGGTTCCGGATCTCCTTGCTGATTTTTTGTCCTGATGATCTGTCTAAGGTTGTGAGTGATGTATTAAAGTCCCCACTTATTATGGTGTTAGAGTCAATGTCTTTCTTTAGTTTTCCTAGAAGTTGCTTTATGAATGTTGGTGCACCTATGTTGGGTGCATATATGTTTAGGATAGATATTTCTTGTTGATGGAGTGAACCTTTTATTATGTAGTGGGCCTCTGTATCTTTTTTAATTTTTGATAGCTTAAATGGTATTTTGTCTGAAATTAGGATTGCGACTCCTCCTTTCTTTTGTGT
>NW_007036500.1:0-840 GCF_000164805.1 Carlito syrichta | reverse complement strand
TACGGGAGATTTTCTGTCCTCTCAATAAATCCTGGTTTTTTTTAAAGAAAGAAAAATGTATATACATTTTTTTAACATCTTCGGTAGATTAAGATGAAACATCTCAGCAAAATGAAAAGGCACAGACTCTCCACACCTGCAGGCCTGATCACTGCATCGCTCACTGCCTGTGAGTTCTTGTGGATGGGTTGGGTATGCTCAAGGCTTGTAATTCATTCTGCAGGTTTTCTACCCCAAGTACACAGGGCCCCTCCTTTCACCAAACAGAGACTTAAGCAGATGAAGACAGTGAAGTACCAGTAGAGCATTTTCTAACACCTCTCTTGTGCTGGGTTCTCTTGCCTTGTTCTCAGAGATGGAATTCTGAGACTCACCTCAGCAAGAGAAATGGGACCTCCAAATGCCACCTGAGCTATGCCTCCTGTGGACTTCTAGCTGTGGCACCGTGTGATATGACATCTCAGGTCACTCACAGTCTCTGAAATGCTCAGTTATGTTCATCAGTACCAGATACATACAAGCTAGAAAATTTTATGGGCAGATTTTGTACAGTACAACTCATTTACCTTTGGTTAAACAAGTTTGACAAGCTGTCTTCCAACTGCATTTTCCAGAACTTCTTTGAGAGCCTTGAAGCTTATAAATCATTCCTGTATCCTTAATGTGTCCCTTTCAACTTGTGTCTGATCAACACCTAGATTTAAGACTTGAGTCTTCAGAAAATAAATAAATGAAAAAATTGATGCAATAATTCAGGATTTCAGATCATTCCACTGAGAAGAAAGAGGAACTGTAGGCTGGTTTGAGGCTGGACTTTTAGGGGTTCCACGGATTGGGATG
>NW_007036499.1:0-367 GCF_000164805.1 Carlito syrichta | reverse complement strand
CACCGCAGCCTCGACCCGCTGGGCTCCGCCGATCCTTCAACTTCAGCCTTCTAAGTAGCTCTAAATACCGGAGCGTGCTACCACGCCCGGCTAATTTTTGGATGTATTGTAGAGATGATTCTTGCCCGTTTCTCTTTTCTAATGTCATATTTGTGTGCGATCTGGAAACTCCAATTTCGTATCACATTGGAGATTTGTTATCAGAAGATACATCCTTCCTTAACTGCCTCCTGCTTCCCGTTCCGGTCATGGCCCTCCCGCGGAACTTGCTCCATGACACCTGGGTGACTGACTGTCAGTCTGGTATGGCTCCAGGTCCCTCCTTTCCTGGGCACTGCTCTCAAGAGCAGCCTTCACTGGATCAGGC
>NW_007036498.1:0-574 GCF_000164805.1 Carlito syrichta | reverse complement strand
GTCTCCTTGGCACTTGGAGAGGGTGAGATCGGAAGATGGCCGGGGTCCAGTAGATGAGTCCAAGCTCTACACCATAGCAAGGCACAACATCGACCACAAGCAAAACCTAGAATACCTTGCATGAGGGTAGGCCTCAGCAGGAAGTTCGCCTCAGGCCCAGAGTTCAAGACCAGGCAAGAAGACCAGGATGTCAACAAATGGAAATCCTGTGATCACAGCTGTTTGAGAGGCTGAGGCCAAGAGAAAGACTCAAGTTGGGCGATTTGAGAGCAGCCAGGGCTACCTAGTGAGGAAACAAAGGGAGAGAGAGGAAAAGAAAGAAAGAAAGAAAGAAAGAAAGAAAGAAAGAAAGAAAGAATGAAAGAAAGAAAGAAAGAAAGAAAGAAAGAAAGAAAGAAAAGAAAGAAACAAAGGCAGAAAGAAAGAAATTCTGAGTCAACAAAGAAATCCGTTCACCTTCAAACCTTCTGCCCTCAGTACTTACCCCCACCATCTCCCCCTCATACGAGGGACCCAAGATCTCAGCACCTTCCAGCCCAACCCAGTCCAATGGCTGCCACCACTTTAGTGTGGG
>NW_007036497.1:0-818 GCF_000164805.1 Carlito syrichta | reverse complement strand
GTTCATTGTGAAGGTAAAGTTTGGAACTCAATTTAGTCCCCACTTCACCTGGTTTGAGATCAGGTACCCTTGTAAATGAAGTGTGGCCCTCTTCCTTCCTATTTCTAATTTTTTAATGTTTGCCAATTTGGTGGTAAGAAATTATATTTATTACTTTTTTTGGTTTCTTATTTACATTTCTTTTTAACTGTAAAAATTATTATGGTACACATCCTTGATATTTTTTAGTTGTCTGAAAATTTTTATTGTCTAAAATCCAGATATTGCAAACTGGTTATGACAGTGTCCAAAACTGTTCAGAAATCAGACATCAAAATTTTGGTTCTAAGACCTGATGTAAAGCTAAATAAAATTTATATAGGATTATGCTAAATGTTGTGTCTGTATATTGAAAGAATAGACATAAATATGGAAAATCTTGTCAGTGTTCAATACAACATTTTGTGACACTGAATTGCACATTTGCAAGTTCCATGTTTCTGTAAATAATAAAAACAAATAAGACTGATTCAAACTAAAAAACAGTGACACACATATATTATAGTCAATGGCCACAGTTGTAGGACAAGCACATTGAATGACATGGGAAAGTGTGTTTCAAATGAAGAAACAATGAGACAAAATCTTGTGATCCATCTGATTAACCATTAGAGTCATTCAAGTTTTTGTGTGAAATCAAACTTTGTGTTGTAGAGTGGTCAGACTGAGATCCATCTAGAACTTTACCTCACAGCTCCACCAAAGGGGTGCCACCCTTCCACACAAAGACTAGTGCCTAGGACACAGTATGAAATAGGGATCCCAGGGAAACCAGAAAG
>NW_007036496.1:0-725 GCF_000164805.1 Carlito syrichta | reverse complement strand
AACAAATAAAATTACTTGGGAAAAGCTATGGAAGTTGTTTGATTCTTCTCCTTAAACATGCACACATACAAAAATGATTGCTATGAAATTCCGTCTTCAGAAAATGTTCACCTCAATTTCGATATCCAATGGAAGATAATCAAATATAATATGTCAAGAAACGAATATGCAATCGAGATTTTTTTTAGCCTAAATTTGTCCAACCTGATACATATCTTGTATATTTAAAGGATGCAAATAAAATGAATAATAGACATGGTATTAATTTTTAGTATTCATTCAGGATTATCTAAATAGAAAAAGAAAATCACCATTTGATATTAAAATGCTGCATAATTATATGCCTAAAAGCATATCCTGATATATACTATGAAAAGAAAGCTTGACTAAGAGAGAGCATTATCCTATCTAAAGTATGGTTTTTGTATTTGTGAGAAAAAAATGGTATTTTACATGTCGTCTCACTTAAAGAAAATGATCTTCTGAAGAACACAGTGAAAAACTATCTGATGTATACATATTAATTAGGAGACTATCTTTCCCACGGGTAAGACTAACTCCAATTGCTGACAGGGATGTGCTTTTTGCAAAAATAAAGTTACATAGAACACAGGTGCATCACCTGAATGTATGTTGCCCTGAGTCCCCCAGGCCCCTCCTGCTGAGTTGGGAATGTTGCCTGCTAAATTTCCTCCCAGTCTTGCCCTTACTGTGAGAGCTGCCCC
>NW_007036495.1:0-814 GCF_000164805.1 Carlito syrichta | reverse complement strand
TGTAGAGGTGGTCTGGTAGCAGCATAAGTTCTTAGGAATTGGATGTCTGGGAAAGATTTCAATTCTCCCTCACTGATGAAGCTTAGCTTGGCTGGGTAGGTGATTCTTGGTTGAAATTGTTTATCTTTTAGAACTTTGAAGATAGGGCTCCAAGCTCTCCTAGTCTGCAGGGTTTTTATAGATAAATCTGCTGCTATTCTAACTGGTCTTCCATGGTAGGTGATCTGGCCTTTTTCTCTTGCTGCCTTTAGAATTTTTTCTTTTATACCTATTTTGTTTAGGTGAATTATTATGTGTCTGGAGGTTGGTCTCATTTGTTGTCTCGCATAGGTTCTCTGAATCTCTTGTGTTTGAATTTTCACATCACTAATGAGATGAATGTTTTCTTCAAAAATCTCATGAAATGTTTGTTCCAGGGTGGCCTCTGTCTCTCTTTTTCAGGAAGTCCAATTACTCTTAGATTTGGTCTCTTGAAGTAATTGCTAACCTCTTGAAGGTTTTGTTCTGTCTTAAGCTTCTTTTCTATGTTTTTGACAGTTTGGATTAGTTCTATATTTTGGTCCTCAAGCTCTGAGATTCTTTCTTCTGCTTGGCTAATTCTACTTTCCAGGCTTATGACTTTGTTATTTATTTCATTCACACTATTCTTTACCACTGTTATCTCAATTATCAACTCCTTTTTAGTTTCTTCTTGTCTCTCCTCAATTCTTTTTAATCTCTCCATTAATGTCTTGATATCTAGGTTTGTAGTTTGAGACCAGTCATTCTGGGGACTCTTCATTGTTTGCATCCTGAAGTCAGTTTCTCAGTGTCT
>NW_007036494.1:0-732 GCF_000164805.1 Carlito syrichta | reverse complement strand
ACTGATTTATGGTAATTTTTTTTCTGTCATTATGTTTGACAATCATATGGAAAAAATAATAGGGATAATAAAAGCATGTTTAGATCTCTTAAAGATTTTACACAGGAAATATGATATGGCTGGTTGCGGTGGCTCAACCCTGTAATCCCAACACTTTGGGAAGCCAAGGTGGGAAGATTGCCTGAGGTCAGGGGCTCGAGACCAGCCTGGGCAACTTGGCAAGACCTCATCTCTACAATAAATCAAAAAATAAGTCGGGCATAGTAGCGTGCGCCTGTAGTTCCAGGGCTTCTTGGAACGCTGAGGTGGAAGAATCACCTGAGCCCAGCAGGTCAAGGTTGCAGTGGCTGTGAGCGTACCACTGCACTTCAGCCTGGGTGACAGAGTGAGACTCCAACTCAAAAAAAGAGAGAAGAAAACAAGATGCACCAAAAAAAATTCCTTTGGAATAATAATGAAATATGGCAAGCACACAGCACAGTGCAAGTAAAAAAGACCTACATTCTGTTACCCAATCTGCTCTTTTCTATCAAGTCACTTTGGGGAAAAGCACTCAAACTTTTCTTCACAACCTCAAAACAGTCAAAACTTAAAGGCTATGCTATATGATCCCTAAAAAATTCTGAAATAGCTATGATGCAATGAGGTATCCAGAGTTAGAAAAAATTTTGTTGGGGCAACCCCTTTGGGTCACCTCCCACTGTGCTGAAGCACAATCACAGCTCACTGCAA
>NW_007036493.1:0-715 GCF_000164805.1 Carlito syrichta | reverse complement strand
TCCAAGCCCAGCTCATTGATGACATTTTGGAGATAGAGATGAGGCTGCCTGATGTTACACAGTCATGTTTCAACTCTTGGGCTCCAGCAATCTTCCGTCCTCAGTCCGCCAAAGTGCTGGATGACAGGTGGGAGATTCCATGCCTGGCCTACCCTTAGCGGGAGTGGTTTTGGTCCACAATGAAGTGTGCTTTGATTGTGGGGATACGCTTCCTAGCTGTCCATAGCCAACGATTTAGCTTGCTTCCCTTAGGGTTCTATGAGTTTCCTTTACTTCTCACCACCAACATTCACCACTCAACTTTGCGGAGAGCACCCTGGCATTTGTTCTTGCCACAGAGTCTCCTTGAAAAGTAGCCAGACCTGTGAGTGAGAATTTCAGAGTGCTGTGATCATAGACAGTGCCTCTACTGCGAGGAAAACCTTCTCCAAACCCATGCGCGGGAGCCAACGGGAAGGACAGAGACCCACTTCTCTTGGAGTGACATCCATGCTTCAGGGGTGGGTGCTGAGTGAGGCCAGGTGTCCGGGTCCTAACGGGTGATCGCCACCAGCATGTAACCTCTGCTCTACAAGAAAAGCAGCGTGAAGACAATCTGAACCCCACTGTCCCGGCCTGCCCGGCCCTGCACAGAGCTCCAATCCTGTGAGTGGGCAACAGATGGCGGAAGGAAGCCCCAGCCTCTGGGACTCACTTGCCAGGAACGGAGCCTCGA
>NW_007036492.1:0-647 GCF_000164805.1 Carlito syrichta | reverse complement strand
TGAGGCTTGTTGTGCATGTGCATCTTCCCGGGGAAGGAGCTTTTGAAAATGTGCAGCGCTCTTTAGGGGCTATCTATGTTATTCTCACTTGGTGCATGCTGCAACACATGAGTCTGAGTCTCGCGGTTTTCTTCTCATTTGGACTTCGGCTGTGCAGAGCGCCTCTGTTTGAACTAAGAGTTCTCTCATGGGACACGCTTTGCCCATGTGCAGCTCTACGCTGCCACCCAGGGGGCGATGGGAACCCCACAGTGGAGCAAGAAGGCATTACTTGGTGAATTCCCTGGGTGCATTCTGAAATGTTTCTCCCTTTCAAATTTTTGTGTGGGAGGATACACAATTGCTCTGCCAAACGCATTGACGGAAAAGAGCTGACTGCCTTGGTGGTGCTTGTTTTGAATGTCCGTCTCCCTTGGAAAGTGCTGTGTGAGAAGTGTGCTGCCCTGTGAGGTTCTGGCACTGAGTGTGCCTGCTGTCATTCCTCCTTCCCACTTGTTCCCTTTCGTGTATCTTACGCTCTACAGGGTGACTGCTTTGGCGTGCGGCCTGTCAACCTCTCCCATGCGGGAATGCTCATCTCCCCTGTGCCACAATGAGGGATCTGAGACATTCACAGTTACTTGTGGGAAGGCATTATGTGTGACCCG
>NW_007036491.1:0-1013 GCF_000164805.1 Carlito syrichta | reverse complement strand
TCTGTTAGGAACCGGGTCACATAGCAGGAGGTGAATGGCAGGTGAACGGATCTCTGTCTACTGTCAGATCAAGTGTGGCATTAGATTCTCACAGGAGAGTTAGCCCTATTTTGAACTGTGCATGCAAGGCATCTAAGTTGCCCACTCCTTATGAGATCTAATGTCCAATAATAAACACCAATGGCCCTGCTGTCCATCAGCACAAAATTGACATGTGTTGGGAGCCAGCCATGGAGGCCCACTGAGCATTAGGGATCAGGAAGGGCCATTGACCCTGAGACCACTAGGATACATTCGGGAGCTATTTGACCCCATTTCCTCCCCCTTTCTACTCAGCACTAACCAGATTAAACTCCTGTGAGCTCAAAACATAGAAACTCTGAGATTGGGACAAACACAAGCTAACTTAAGAAGCTCATTGCTCCCATTCTTCCACAAACTGCAGTTTTGGCTTTCACACAACTTGTAATTTAAACTCGTGTCACATCTAAGAGCCTTAGTATTGGTCACAGGCTTCTGGGTCATGATCTTAGGATTTATTGAAGGTGTAAATTGTAGAATATAGTTTTAGAAGACAGCCATTTTGTTGAAAGAATGAGGCTGGGTTACTTGCAGTAGCCCACTGTGAACTTTGGACTGGGCCACATTCCAAACATTCTGGGATAGGCCACTTTTTGTTTGTAAAGTAAATACTTAAGCTTCTATAGAATTGTTTAACTTGGCATAAATCAATCAGCTTAGGATGAAAAAGGTTTATAGAATGTGTCAGTCATGGATTAGGTTATCCTTTGTTATGGGATTTTAAGATTATCATATGAAAAGGGTTTAAAGGCAATAATTGATTAAGTTTTCATGGATTAAGGTTTCTGGTGGGTGGGAGACGCCCCCTCCCACATCTGACTTTGTGTATAAAAGACCCATTGTAATTCCCGATAACACACATCGCTTCTGCGCTAGACCAGAGTCCAGCTTTCTTTCTCTCTCTCTTTCTCTCTTCCTTCTTCCCCCCAATC
>NW_007036490.1:0-1357 GCF_000164805.1 Carlito syrichta | reverse complement strand
TGAATATTTATTTTAAGCAGGCAGAGTGGAAAATATCAACAACATAAGATTAGGGTCAATAGACAAGTGGAGTTTCTTAAAACAGATTAATATATCTTGAATATGCTGTCATGGTTTTAAGCTTCATTTTCTCATTTGTGTGGTTGAGGGAAAGATATATGTTTAACTTGTTTTGAAGATCAAATGAGGTAATGTATTTGAAAAAAACAGAGTACTATTTACATACAATTATTATTATATTCAGGAAGTAACTTAGATCAATAATTCAGCAGGAGAGACATTTATGTTTTCAGATACTCAAGACAAATAAATATAATTACAGTGTGGGTCATAGTGTCATTTTTTCTTTACTTAACAATAACTCTATTGACCTAAACAACCACCAGAGGTGTAAGAAGACGTCACACAATTTTTTTGGTAGTTTGTTCATAAGGACAACAGTCTAATTCTTTCATAAATTTCAAACCTGGAAATTATAATTTTAAAAATACGTAAGCAACAGCTGTTCAGTTATTTGCTTATGCATAGAGTTTTACTCTAAAGAATGATTCCACCCAATTTCAAATAATTATGTTAGGATATGGTATTGCATTTGTCTATGGACATGGCTCTTTGGTCTTGCATTGCTTAAGGTTATGTAGGTAACCCAACCTTGTGTGAAGTCACACAGACAATATTAGTTGTGTATCACAAGAGACTGGCTCAGTGCCCTTTCAACAAAGCCCTGGGAATACACCCAGCCTCGTCAGAGCAGGCTTGAGGAAGTCCAGCAGAAGGAAGTAATGTGAGTGTGTGTGAGTGTGTGAGTGTGAGTGCACAGGACAAGTTACAAAGATCACTATGTCTGTGGTTTTAAGCAAGGGCAGGACAGAGGGAAACAGGCGGCACAACCTGTATGGGGTGGGCAGCGTCCCATGAATTTGGGGGAGGAAGTGGCATTTTACGGTGAGGTGGGATGTCTTGTGAGGGTTTAAGGTGTGGTTGGAGTAGGGGAGTTTGCGTGAGTGAATTTACTTGCAGCCTCCCATTTCCCATGATGTTAAATTGTACTGTGAGAGGGGCCAAGCAGAACATCTCCAGAGCTGTCACAGTGGTGGCCAGGGATCCCATTCTGCTGCTGCCCCCACCAGCTTCATCCCATTCCCTTACTGTGTTCTCCTGCTGTTTTAAATTGGCCAAAAGAAACCTGACTGCACACAGCAAGGGTGTGTGGGTGTGTGTGTGGGTAGGGGAGGTGAACCAGAATGTGTTTTAGGGTTGCCTTTGTAGTCATTTCTAAAAGCATTGGAATAACTACATTATGCTCAAGCAGAACATTTGTCAAAAGTGATCATTCGAGTTTGCCTGAAGGGCCTTG
>NW_007036489.1:0-790 GCF_000164805.1 Carlito syrichta | reverse complement strand
AAGCAAGAGCAGGTACTGATGATGTCAGATGATGGACAGCAGGCAGATGGGTGGGTTAGTCACATGATTGCTGCCATGGTGGGGCTTATCTGTGTCACGAAGTTCACAGAGGTCTGATTAGCTTAACCTGAGGGGGATTTCCTGTAAGAGGCTTGTTAGACATTTGCAATTCACAAGTTCCTTGACCAAAAGTGGGTGGTCATTTGAGTTGTCCTGATATTGTATCTGAAGGAGACGTTACACTGAGATAAAAAAAAAAAGCTAATAATAAGATAACTTTCTTCTAGGTTTCTACAGGTACCTTTCACATAATAATATGACAAAGTGTTTGGGAATAATGGGAAGCTGTCAGGGAAGGGGAGTGGGATTGGCAGTTGAGGGAAACTGCTAGGGGAGGGTGATGGACTGAGACTCAAACTCAAAAAAAAGAAAAAAGTAAATGCATGCATTTAGATTTTACATAATTGACCAGTAGATAACAATAAAAAGTATTCTTTAAAAAATAATGTGATGCCGGACTCGGTGGCTCAGCCTGTAATCCCGCGCCTTTGGGAGGCTGAGGTGAGTGGACTGCCTGAGCCCGCAGGTTCAAGACCCGCCTGGGCAGGCGAGACCTCATCTCTACAATAAAAATCAAAAAATTAGCCAGGTGTGGTAGCGCGCGCCTGTAATTCCGGCTACTCGGAAGGCTGAGGCGGAAGGATTGCTGGAGGCCAGCAGGTCGAGGCTGCGGTGGCCAGGAGCAGCCACTGCACTCCAGTCTGGGCGACAGAGTGAGACTCCAGACTCG
>NW_007036488.1:0-769 GCF_000164805.1 Carlito syrichta | reverse complement strand
AGGGAGCCTCGGGAATGAATGCATGAGTGGAGGCAGCCATTGGTGATTTGGAGCTGGAAAGGTGCCAAGCGAGGGGTACCCTCATATATGGCTGTGCTAGGGTGGAAGGACTGAGGGTAGAAGAATTGCAAGAGAATGGATTTCTTTGTTGACTTAGATTTTCTTTCTTTCTTTCTTTCTTTCTTTCTTTCTTTCTTTCTTTCTTTCTTTCTTTCTTTCTTTCTTTCTTTCCTTCTTTCTTTCTTCTTTCTTTCTTTCATTCTTTCTTTCTTTAATTTCCTCTCTCTCTCTTTTTTTTCCTCACTTGGCAGCCCTGGCTGTTTTCACACCGCACAACTCAGTCCTTCCCCTCTACCTCGGCCTCCCAAACTGCTGCTATCACAAGCTTTCCATTTGGTTGACATCCTGGTCTTCCTGCCTGGTCTTGAACTCTGGGGCTAAGATGATCCTCCTGCCGAGGCCTGCCCTCAGACAAGTAATTGGGTTTTGATTGGGGTCGAGGTGGGGGCTTGCCATGGTGTCCAGCCTGGTCTCAGCTCCCAGGCTCTAGCCATCTTCCCATCTCAGCTTCCCTGAGTGCTCAGGAGACAGGCATGAGTCACCTGGCCAGGCCCCCCGATGGTTTGAGAGTCATGCCCTCCCTTTCCCTGAGGAGGACCCTGGTAGGAGCGAGCAGGTCCACCCTGGGGATTGAGCTGGCCAGAGGGGTATGTACCCCAGCGAAGACATGCCCCTGTGCCAGGCGCTCTCCAGGTGTGGGCTCAGTGGG
>NW_007036487.1:0-789 GCF_000164805.1 Carlito syrichta | reverse complement strand
CCCTGTATCATATAGCAATCCATATCATGCCCTTACTGACGATCCTTTTTGTGAAAACTCGTTGCTTCACAGTGTTGCTGTTTCTAGTATTTCTGTTACAATGTGGCAGGATCCAGGACTTCTGCTATTGTTTTTTTTTGGAGATTATCAGTGTGACTGTACTTTTTATGGTTACCATTTTACAGAAAAAGATGTGGTTTATGGGTAGATCATTTTTAAGACCCTGTAAACTCTTTGTCTAGAAAATGGAGCAAATGCCAGTAAAAATTTTAAAGGACTGTCAAAGCCTCGTGAAAAACTAAACTAACAGTTAAAGTAAAAGGTGGTAGTCAGTAAGAAAGTCTGAAGACTAAGATAAAACTCATAACTATCAACTTTAGGGCTGTGTTGGGTACTATATACTTGACAAATGTTAGAGTTGGTGTATTTGATGGTGGTGATCATGGTCTTAAGAAATTGTTTGGTGTATGCCAAAGCAATGTCTTAATTGGACGGTGAGCAGAAAACCACTTGCTAGTTTCTGGAAATGTAAATTGACAGACTTCAATCACTTCTGTTCAATTTGGAATTAAAGTTGGGGATTAAAAATACTTGAGCATAAAACCTCTAACCCCAATTCAATGATGCGTGAAACACCAGAAAATCTCCATTGAGGGACCTTTCACAGAAGTCATGAGCAGCACTCCTGAGAAAGGTCAAAAGGGTCAAGGTCATCCAAAACAACAGAAGTCTGAGAAATAGTCACAGCCAAAGAGGATGCCGAGGAACAAGATGACTGATTGTAATTCA
>NW_007036486.1:0-691 GCF_000164805.1 Carlito syrichta | reverse complement strand
ATCATGAGAGGCGTCTGGGAGCGACGGCTCAAGTCTGTAATCCCAGCACTTTGGGAGGCTGAGGTGAGGGGTTCGCCTGAGCCCACGGGTTCGAGAACAGCCTGGGCAACTAGGTGAGATCTCATCTCTACCATAAATTAAAAAATTAACTGGGTGTGGTAGCACTCACCTGTAGTTCCTGCTACTTGGAAGGCTGAGGCGGAAGGATCACCTGAGCCCAGCAGTTTGACACTGGGATGGCTGTGAGTGTGTCACTGCACTCTAGCCTGGGGGATGTTGTGAGACTCCAACTCAAAAAAAAAAAAAAAAAAAAAGAATCATGAGAAGCAATTTACTCTCCAAGATATTAAAATATATAGTTATTTGGATAAAATCCTTAAGTAATAATATAAAGATAGATACTTACTCTGTTTCACAGAATGCAGAAACACACATTGACATGTGTGGACTTATGTAGTGAACTCTTATAATTTTATGTTGCCTTAGCATTCATTTTGACTGTGTTTAATTTTCTCATACTATCAGCAGAGGTAGTCAGTCTCCATACAGTTTCCAGTTCTGTACTCCCCATCCACCACCACACACGGCTCCTTAATGTAGTTGGTCCAGACATCTGCCTTACACAATTGCTTCCTGGTAACCACCTCCGTACTGGGACTGCGAGATACAACCTATCTGACCAACTCCTCTG
>NW_007036485.1:0-741 GCF_000164805.1 Carlito syrichta | reverse complement strand
AAACTCAGGTACCAATGTTGGGGCAGCAATTGGGAGGGGTTGGGGCTGGAACATGCTGAACTTTGGGAACCCTCACATGGGGGGGGAGGTGTGGGGGATGGACTGAGGGCAGAAGGTTTGCCAGAGAATGGATCTTTCTTTCTTTCTTTCTTCTTCTTTCTTTCTTTCTTTCTTTCTTTCTTTCTTTCTTTCTTTCTTTCTTACTTTCTTTCCTTCCTTCCTTCCTTCCTTCCTTCCTTCTTTCTTTCTTTCTTTTCTTTCTCCACTAGGCTGCCCAGGCTGCTCTCAAGCCACCCAACTTCAGTCATCCTCCCAGACTGGGTCTCCCAAACTCCTGTGGTCACAGGATTTCCATTGGTCTTCCTGCCTGGTCTTGAAGTCTGGCCTGTAGATGAACCTCCCACTGAGACCTGCCCTCACACAAGGTATTCTGGGTTTTGCTTGGGGATGAGGTAGGGGCTTGCAGTGTTGTCCAGCCTGGTCTGGAGATCCCAGGCACTAGCCTTCTTCCAGTCTTGGCATCCCTGAGTGCCAAGGACACAGGTGTGAGTCACCCGGCAGTCCTTGCCCACCAGATGTTTTGACAGTCAGGCCGTCACTTTCCCCAAGGAGGCCCCTGGTAGGAGCAAGGGGGTCCACCCTTGGGAATGAGTTGGGCAGAGTGGTGGGTGCCCTGGCAGAGACATGTCCCTGCTACAGGCAATAGCTCTGGTGACTCTGGCCACCCTCTCCAGGGTCCTG
>NW_007036484.1:0-895 GCF_000164805.1 Carlito syrichta | reverse complement strand
TCCCACTGTCTGGCACACAGATGTTGCTATTTAGACCATGGAGTCAAGACCATGTGCAGCAGGTCCAAATGACAAAAAGGCCTCTGTCCCCGAGTTCAGGGAAATATCTCACCTAAAAGGCAAAGCTGAGTGTTTCTATAACCAGAGGGACACACTTCTTTGCTATTTAAGCAGCTCTAATTACATCGTTTATGCCATTTGCAGTTGAATCCAATCATATGGATATTCTCAAATACTGTTCTCTTAGTCTATTTTAAGAGAAACAGAATCATCCTTTCTTCTCCTTTTCAAGACTTACTTCTCTATCTGTGTTCGGAATCCACCCAGCCGTGTTCCCTGAGTGTCCTGCCGGGCCAGTCGTCCCACAGCCTCCTGTCCTGCCCCTTTCCTGGCCCCTGTCTAGCAGCATCCAAACAAAACTTCCCTACCTCACAAAAGCAGCAGCAGCCTCCTCTCCAACTCACCCTTCTTTATCTCCCTACATTCTCTTTTTCTCTAAAAGAAAACCTTCTGAAATAATTATGCCCATTTTTTAAATTCCATTTCCTCATCTCACTTCTGTCCCCTGCACTATGGCTTCTCCCCACAATACTGTTCTCCCAAGGGGATAGAAGATATTCTTGCACCTACGTGTAATTTTCTATGATGCTTTGGAAGCTTTTGACACTGCCAATATCCCTGCATTCCCCAAACTTCTGTCCTTTGACCTCGATGACATCATGCTTTGCTGTTTTTTCTCACATGTGCTCGACCACTCCTTGCCACTCTGCTTTCCCACTTCTCTTTTCCTCCCAACAGGTAAGTACTAGTGCTCTGTCCTCATTTTATTCATGTATTCTCTGCTTTCTCTCTGGGTAATTAATTTAACATATGTTGAAAATTATCTGTGTTCAAG
>NW_007036483.1:0-825 GCF_000164805.1 Carlito syrichta | reverse complement strand
CCTTATTTTTTCACCTATTGAATTCTAAAAGATTTTTGATTCGCTTGTCGGTCTTCTATGAAAAGCCATTGTTTTCGTTGGCCTTAACGGTTAAGAGCTGACAGGCTCCGCTTGATTGTTGGAAGTGTGTATCTGGTTGGGAAATGCCGTGTTAAAAGTTAGCTGCATTGTTATTGATTTTCAAGGAGTTTTATTCTTGCTTGGTGTATGGTCATTAATGATTCTCAAGGTACAGGATGATTTGGTGCAGCACAGCGATATGTCAATACTTCACTGGTCGGAAAGAGCTCCCAAATTGTGCCACACTGAGTAACATGAGTGCTACACACTTCCTTGTAGAATAGGATCATTTCCTTTCACTTTGAACACAAAATGTCATTTTCGTTGCCGTTTCTCTATACTATGAGGCGCAATTACACTGCCGTGTGCCATGCTGATTCAGCGCAGATGGCCTCTGTTTTGCTGTGGGGAATGTGTATCTTCCTTGGGAAACAGGGTCTCAAATGTGTGCTGCACCGTTTATTGGCTGTCAATGTTATTCCAACTTGGTGCATGCTGCAAAACATGAGGCTCAAAGTTTCTCATTTTCAATTATGCAATGCACATTGCATTTGTTTGACCTAAGAGTACTTCAATAGGTCGCGTACTGGAAGGTGCAACTAAATGGTGCCGCCCGGTGTGAAACGGGAACTCCAGAGTAGAGTAAGCATGCAGTACTTGAGGAATTCACTTGGTGAATTCTAAGATGTTTCTCCATTTGAAATCTCTGTGTTGTAGGAAACGCCGTTGCTGTGCCATATGAATTGACGAGAAAGAGCTGACTGC
>NW_007036482.1:0-367 GCF_000164805.1 Carlito syrichta | reverse complement strand
AACCTCAAACCATAAGAACCTTAGAAAAGGAAGGAAATACTCTCATGGAAATCGGAACTGGCATCCAATTCCTGTACAAAACCCGAAACCCACAGGTCATAAGAGAGAAGATAGACAAATGGGACCTCATTAAACTGACAATCTTCTGCAAAGCCAAAGAAGCCATCAAGAGAGCAGAGAGACAGCCTACAGACTGGGAAAAAGTATTTGCCAACTCTAGGTCTGACAAAGGCTTAACATCCTGGATCTACAAGGAACTGAAACGTACTGAAAAGAAGAAAACAAACAACCCCATTATAAAATGGGCAAAAGATATGAACAGACGCTTCACAAAAGAAGACATCTGAGCAGCCAACAAACACATGAG
>NW_007036481.1:0-613 GCF_000164805.1 Carlito syrichta | reverse complement strand
CGTGCGCTACCACGACCGACTGATTTATGATTTATTGTAGAGATGAGGTCTTGCCAAAGTTGCCCAGGCGGGTCCAGAACCCGCAGGCTCAGGCAATCCAGTCACCTCGGCCTCCCAAAGTGCTGGGATTACAGGCTGAGCCACCGAGCCCAGCTTCAATTACTTTTTAAATAAAAAAATTTTTCACTGTTTTCTTGTTAGTTCGTCTATTTTAAAAATATTTTTTCTTTTTGTGTAAATATGTTTGTGAGGGTTTGATCTGCGACTCCCCCCAAATTTTTCTTTTCTTTTCCTTTTCTTCTTCTGTTACTTCCTTCTTTTATTTGTCGTTTTTTGAATATGTGTAAGTGAATGATGGAGTTTTTATCTTTTGGTTTTGTTGTGATTGTTGGTTTTTGTTCTTTTGTTCTTCTTGGGATTTTTTTCATATTCATTTTTTATAGTTTAAGGGATATGTCAATAGATGTGTGAGGGTTCGACCTGAAACCCCCCCCTCGTTTTTCCTTCGGTCTTTCTGTTCTTTGTCCCTATTCACATTGTGCTAGGCATGTATGTGTGGGCTGAGATTACTTGGGGGTCTTTTTGTTGCTGATCGTTTTGTTTAGCCTTGTTG
>NW_007036480.1:0-634 GCF_000164805.1 Carlito syrichta | reverse complement strand
ATTAGTACCGTCTGATACTTTTTGCCTTGTTAGTGCCGTCTGATACTACTTGCCTTGTTAGTGCTGTCTGATAGTACTTGCTTGTTAGTGCCGTCTGATCCTACTTGCCTTGCTAGTGCCGTCTCATACTACTTGCCTTCTTAGTGCCATCTGATCCTACTTGCCTTATTAGTGCCATCTGATCCTGCTTGCCTTATTAGTGCCTTCTGATCCTACTTGCTTTATTTGTGCCTTCTGATACTACTTGCCTTATTAGTTCCGTTTGATCATGCTTTGTTTATTAGTGCCTTCTGATACTACTTGCCTTATTAGTTCCGTTTGATCATGCTTTGTTTATTAGTGCCTTCTGATACTACTTGCCTTATTGTTGCCGACTGGTACTACTTGCCTTGTTAGTGCTGTCTAGTACTACTTGCCTTCTTAGTGTCGTGTGATACCCCTTGCCTTCTTAGTTATGTCTGATACTACTTGCCTTCTTAGTGTCATCTGATACTACTTGCCTTCTTAGGGTCTTCTGATACTACTTGCCTTCTTAGTGTCGTCTGATACTACTTGCCTTCTTAGTGTCGCCTGATTCTACTTGCCTACTTAGTGTCGTCTAATACTACTTGCCTTGATAGGGTCATCTGAAACT
>NW_007036479.1:1597-5256 GCF_000164805.1 Carlito syrichta | reverse complement strand
TCCAGTGGGCAATGTAGTCTTTTGTTTTCACGCAGAAGTTATTGAGAGGACAGAAAAGCTCCCACAGTGGGAGGTCCCTGAGGGGTTCCCCACGATGTAGTCTTTCATTACTATGGTCACAGAGACTTGTTGGAGTTTGGTCATAGCACAACCTAATCATATGTCATCACTTTCTCTAGTTTAGACACTTCTGCATGTTTTTCCTATTATTTTCCAGCCGTTGAGCCATTTGTCTCTCAGGATTTGAACATCGCTTCAGTAACATCAAAGTCAGTTTTCTAGAATTTTCGATTATCTAAATTTTTATATGAATGAGGATCCCATATTCTTCTTTCGAAATCTCCATGTTATTTTGGTTTCTAAACATAGGGCTCCAGTGGTCTCTTTTTGTGTGTGTGCATGATTTTCAAGGCTTGTCGGTAAAAAGTATCACATTAATCTGAGACATTGTTGCAGAGTACACCATTATGTCTTAGGTAGAGAAAATCCTCGGGGATTCAGTGGAAATACACTTGGAAAAATAGAAATTGGTTTAAAATACAAGGGAAATATCATTTTATATTTCCTTCCAATAGGCAGGGGAACCTTTGGAGTAGGGCTTGCATATCTATAAGTTTAAATTAACATTCACCAGCAGAAAATACAGCGTGTCACAAGAATATGTACAAAAGTTTTAAGAAAGGAAAAAGATATGTTAAATTATTCTACAGTTTTTCTTCTGACATCGTTAAGATTTATTATGCCTTCTGTCTTCTGAATAGCCACATAGTACTCTGATCCTCCATGTGAAGTTGACTTATGATGATACACGTCTGGAATCTCACACGTTTCAATTTGTGCAGAATAAAACATTCAGCATTTATGTAAGAAATGTAGTAGTGTCAAAGTTGAAACCAAATGTACAATGGATTCTCACGTCTTAATAGGAAAGGAAGTTACAATGGGAGTCGTGCACCCTTCTTAGAAATGAATCCCTTCAAAAGGAACATTTCTATCCCCAACCCTGGACTGGCAACTATCTTTAGATGAAAAAAGTTAAAAAAAATAAAAACTAGAAGAAAGCAAATGGAGTCAGTTGCACGTTTTACAGCTTTTATTTATGTATTTATTTTATTTTAATTGTTGCACAATATGGGGTACAATTCAGAGTTAGATATTCAAACATTGATTATGCATGTTCCCGGGATGGTGAGGTCTGCCCCTCCCTCCCTTAACAATATAACTCCACAGCCAATCCCACCCCTACCCCAAAACAGTTTTCTAATACTTCCAATCACTTTCTTCTAGCACTCTAATCGATCAAGTGCAGCTCATGAGGGAGAACATTTGGAACTCTATTCTCTGTTTCCGTGATAATTCACGGAGAATGACCGAATTCATATCCATCAAGCTTTCTGCAAAATCCTTATACCTGTCCCTTGTCAGGGATGCATAACATTCCACATTCATTCTATCCATTCCAGCTTTGTAGTGCGACATGGTTGGTATCAGGTTTTTTCCAAATATGATTAGAGCTGCAATAAGCATGCTTGTGCAGATATCTTTCTGTAAAAGATCTGAGTTCCTCCAGGTTTATTCCCTACAGGCGAATTACAGGGTCACATGGTAGGTCAATTTCTTGTCCCTTTAGAAACCGCCACACTGATTTCCAAAGATGTTGCTCTACTTTTCAGTCCACATGCAGTGCAGAAGCATTTTTTTCCCCCAAATCTTTTCCAGCATCTGATATTGTTTGTGTTATTAATGAAGGCCGTTCTTACAGGGGTTAAGTGGTAGTTCAATGTGGTTTTCCTTTGCATTTCGCTGATGATGAGTGAGGCTGAGCACGATTTCATGTGTCTCCTGGCTTCCCACATCTCTTCTATTTGAAGTGTCCAATCATGTATTTTTGCCACTTTTTAACGGGATTGTTTGTCTCTTTTTCTGAGTGTTTGATTTTCTTGTAGCTCACAGATGTTATCACGTTGTCAGATACATAGCTGGAGAATAGTCTGTCCCATTCGGAGTCTGTCTGCTTGCTATTTTGATGGTGTCTTGTATTTTGGAGAAGTTAATTTGTTTGGTACGATCCCAAGTGTCTAACATTCTTTTTAAATTATGGGTATTGAGGGATCTGAAGAGAGTAGCTGCCGGTTCCAGTTTTCATAAAAGGAGTCTCCTGTGTTCTGTGATGATTACAATTTGATGTTTTACGTTTAGGTCTTTGATCCATTGAGAGTTAATGTGTATGGTGATAGTGAGGGGTCCTGTTTGAATCTTGTTCATGTAATCAGACTTTTCCCAGCAACATGTACTGAATAGGTTCTCCATTCCCCATTGGGTCCCGGAGGTTCCTTCAAGATGAGTTGGGTGAGAATTTGAGGATTTCGCTCTCTGTCCTGACCCATCAGCCTATGGACCTTTTCTAGTACCAATAGCAGGCTGTTTGGATTATTGTAAACTTATACTAAAGTTTCAAATGCGGAAAGTGATAGTTCCTGCTTTGTACCTTTTGATAAGGATTCTTTCGGCTCTTCATGATTGTTTTAAATTTCATATGAATTCACTATTGTAATTTCCAGGTCTGAGACGAATGATGTTAACTTATTGGCTTTGTCCCTGTTTCACTCGTTGGCCTAAACGGCTAAATTTTCAATTAAAAGATGTGAGCAAAGTCAGGAAACCACGCATGTCAGCTTGCCATTCATGACATCAGCCTCAGAACTGTGACATCATAATGGGCGGGACCTTGACGACTGAGCAAGCCTTCAGTATCAAGGATTTATGTACAGTGCTCTGACAAGAGCGGAAGACATCGTGGATTTTCATTCCCAAGAATTGAAGGAAGCAAGGTGTTCACACCTATCCGAAAACGTCTTCAGGGGTAAGTGGCCGTTCAAGGATCCAGTGGGCAATGTTGTCTTTTTGTTTTCACGCAGAAGTTATTGAGAGGACAGAAAAGCTCCCACAGTGGGTGGTCCCTGAGGGGGTTCCTCACGATGTAGTCTTTCATTACTATGCTCACAGAGACTTGTTGGAGTTTGGTCATAGCACAACCTAATAATATTTCATCACTTTCTGTGGTTTAGACACTTCTGCATGTTTTTCATATTATTTTCCAGCCGTTGAGCCGTTTGTCTCTCAGGATTTGAACATCGCCTCAGTAACATCAATCTCAGTTTTCTAGAATTTTCGATTATCTAAATTTTTATATGAATGAGGAGCCCAAATTGTTCTTTCTAAATCTCCATGTTATTTTGGTTTCTAAACATAGGGCTCCCAGTGGTCTCTTTTTGTGTGTGTGCATGATTTTCAAGGCTTGTCGGTAAAAAGTATCACATTAATCTGAGACATTGTTGCAGAGTACACCATTATGTCTTAGGTAGAGAAAATCCTCGGGGATTCAGTGGAAATACACTTTGAAAAATAGAAATTGGTTTAAAATACGAGGGATATATCACTTTACATTTCCTTCAAATAGGCAGGGGTACCTTTTGAGTAGGGGGTTGCATATCTGTATGTTTAAGTTAAAATTCACCAGCAGAAAATACAGCGTGTCCCAAGAATATGTACAAAAGTTTTAAGAAAGGAAAATATATGTTAAATTATTCTACAATTTTTCCTTTGATATTGTTAAGATTTATTATGCATTCTGTCTTCTGATAGCAACATAGGTACTC
>NW_007036479.1:0-813 GCF_000164805.1 Carlito syrichta | reverse complement strand
TGTAAAAGATCTGAGTTCCTCCAGGTTTGTTCCCACCAGGGGAATTACAGGGTCACATGGTAGGTCAATTTCTGTCCCTTTAGAAACCGCCACACTGATTTCCAAAGATGTTGCTCTACTTTTCAGTCCACATGCAGTGCAGAAGCATTTTTTTCCCCCAAATCTTTTCCAGCATCTGATATTGTTTGTGTTATTAATGAAGGCCGTTCTTACAGGGGTTACGTGGTAGTTCAATGTGGTTTTCCTTTGCATTTCTTTGATGATGAGTGAGGCTGAGCACGTTTTCATGTGTATCCTGGCTTCCCACATCTCTTGTATTTGAAGTGTCCAATCATGTATTTTTGCCACTTTTTAATGGGATTTTTTGTCTCTTTTTCTGAGTGTTTGATTTTCTTGTAGCTCACAGATGTTATCACGTTGTCAGATACATAGCTGGAGAATAGTCTGTCCCATTCGGGGGCTGTCTGCTTGCTATTTTGATGGTGTCTTGTATTTTGCAGAAGTTAATTCGTTTGGTACGATCCCAAGTGTCTAACATTGTTTTGAAGTTATGGGTATTGAGGGAGCTGAAGAGAGTAGCTGCCGGTTCCAGTTTTCATAAAGGAGTCTCCTGTGTTTCTGTGATGATTATAATTTGTTGTTTTACGTTTAGCTCTTTGATCCATTGAGAGTTAATGTGTATGGTGATAATGAGGGGTCCTGTTTGAATCTTGTTCATGTAGTCAGACTTTTCCCAGCAACATGTACTGAATAGGTTCTCCATTCCCCAGTGGTCCTGGAGGTTCCTTCAAAGATGAGTTCGGTGAGAATTTG
>NW_007036478.1:0-7238 GCF_000164805.1 Carlito syrichta | reverse complement strand
GAAATAAATAGCTAGCCAGATTGTTAGCCATCTGACTTAACTAACTGTTTAACTAGCTAATCAGCTAGATAGCCAACAGACTTAATGAGCTGAATTAAATAGCTAGGCAGCAGGTTGCCATCTGACTAAACTAGCTGACTTAACCAGCTATTCAGCTGACTTAACACGCTAATATCACTAGCTAGCCATATAGCTATCTAGATGACTTAACTATCTAGCTATATACATTGCCAGTTGGCTACCCAGCTCTCTAACTAGCTGAATTAACCAGCTAGACAACTGGCTAGCCAACTGACTTAACTAGCTCACTACCTAGCTAGCCGTCTGGCTAGTCAGCCAGACGTCTGGCTAGCCAGCTGACTTAACTAGCTGAGTTACTTATCTAACCAGTTAGCTACCTAGCTAACAAGCTGACAAATATTTAGCGACCTAGCTTACTTAACCAGGTAGCTAACTAGTAAGCTTACTCGTTTTCTAACGTGCTAGCTAGCTGACGTAATCATCTGACAAGTCATTATCTGAAGAGCTACCTAGCTGACTCAATCATCTGATTTGGCTCTTTAGCTAACGAGCTGGCTTACCTACTTAACTAGCTGACACAACCCATTTGCTAATTAGCTAGCTAGCTGACTCAACCATCTGGTTTAACCCGTTAGGTAACTAACTACCTCACTCAACCTGCTGACTTAACCCATTAACTAGCTGAGCTGTCTAAACCATCTGACTAAATTAGAGAGCTGACTTAACTAGCTGACTTAGCTATCTGACTTAAGTACTTAGCTAGCTGACTTTACTGGCTGACTAAACAAGTTAGCTAACTGACTTAACTACCTGAATTAAATAGTTAGCTAACTATTTCAGTAGCTGAATATCTAGCTGCTTTAATAATTATGTAACTAGTTAGGTAGCAGACTTAAGTAGTTGACTCAAATAGTTAGCTAACTAGTGAGCTAGCTGACTTAGCTAGCTTACTTAGCTAGCTAGCTGGTTAGCTAGTTGACTTAGCTGACTGAATTAACTAGTTGGCTAACGAGATAGCTAGCTGACTTAAAGAGTTGGTTAACAAGTTAGCTAATTGTTTTAACTAGTTGGAAAACAAGTTAACTAGCTGAATTAACTAGTTGGTTAACAAGTTAGCTAGGTGAATTAACTTGTGGGCTGATGAGTTGGTCGACTACTTCAATTGTTTAACACGTTTGCTGCCTATTCGGCCAACTTGTTAGCTGGCTTAACAAGTCGACTGACAAGTCGGCTGACTAGTTATCTGGGTTAACAAGATGAAAGACGAGTTGGCCCACTAGTTAGCAATGTTAACTAATTGCCTGCTCGTTTGCTGACCTAACTAGTAGGCCGAATAGTTGGCTGAAATATTAGCTGACCTAATTACCCGGCCGACTATTTAGCCGTGCTAAATAGTTGGCTAACAAGTTGATCGACTAGTCAGATGATTGTTTAGCTCACTTTATGACTTGGCAGCTAGTTGTCAGACTGGTTACCTGACTTAACTTGTCGGCCAGTGCATGAGCCAACATGTGAGCAGACTTAACTAGTTGGTGGGAGAGACAGCCACCTGGTCAGCTGACTTAACAAGTCGGCCAGTGAGAGAGCAGATTGGTAAACTGACTTAGGTAGTCAGTCAGCAAGTGAGCCAACTGGTCAGCTGACCTAACTAATCTGCTGGTGAGTGAACTGACTGGTCAGTTGACTTTACTCAGCTGGTAAGTGAGCCAACTGGTCAGAAGACTTAACTAGTTGGCCAATGAGTGATCAGACCAGTGAGCCAAATTAACTAGTTGGCCGTCGAATGAGCCAAAGGGTGAGATCCCCTAACTAGTTGGCCAGTGAGAGAGGCACTGGTGAGCTGACTTAACATGTTGGCTGGCGAGTAAGCTGACTACTTAGCTGTACTGTTGGCCTGTGAGAAAGCCGACGAGTTAGTTGAACTTTTGGCTGGTGAGTGAGCCAACTAGTTTGCTGACCGGTTGGCAGGTGAGTGAGCAGAGTAGTTAGCTGAACTGATGGAAATCAAGCAGGGCCACTAGTTAGCAGACTAGCTTGTTGATTTGCTAGTCCAATTGTTAGCTAAGTAACTAGCTGATTTGCTGGCTGACATAACTAGATAGCTGACTAGCTAGCTGGCTATGTGGCTGACAAAACTACCTAGCAAACAAGCTATCTAGCTGTCTATCTAGCTGACTTAAATAGCTAGATAACTGGCAATTAGCTGGCTAGCTGACAAGTATCTAGCTGATCAGTTAGCTGACTAGATAGCTGGCTTAAATAGCTAACTGACAAGTAACCTGACTACCAAGCTGACTTAACTAGCTGAATAGTTAGCTGACTTGCTAGCTGACTTAACTAGTTAGCTGGTTAGCTAGCTGACTTAACTAGCTGACTAGCTAGTTGGCTTCCTAGCTGGTTAGCCTACTGACTTAACTAGCTAGCTACTTGGTTATCTAGATGGCTAGCCAGCTGACTTAGTTAGCTAGCTAACTGACTGGCTAGTTGGCTATGCAGTCAGTTAGCTAGCTATAGGGCTGACCCACTGGCTAACTAGCTGAATTAAATAGGCAGTCGGCTGCCTGGACAGTCTGATAACCAGCTGGCTTAACAAGCCAGCCGCACTGCTGTTCAGGCTAGTCAGCCAGCTTAACTAGAGGGTCACCTACCTGACCAGCATGATAAGCAGCCATCTTAACTTGCCAACCACCTAGCTAGCCATCCCGCAAACCAGCTGTCTTAAATAGCTGATTTAAGTGCATAGCCATCTGGCTAGCCAGCTGGCTTAATTAGCTGGCCATCAAGGTAGCCAGCTGGCTAGCCAGGTCTCCTAAATAGCTGCCATCACTAGCTAGACAGTGAGCTAGCCAGCTGACTTAATTAGCTAGCTACCTACCTAGACAGGGAGCTAGCCAGTTGACTTAACTAGCTGACATAATAGCCTAGACATCTGGCTAGCCAGCTGACTTAACTAGCTGACTACCTAGCTAGCCAGATGGCTAGCCACTTGAATTAACTAGTTGACTTAACCAGCTAAGCAGCTGGCTAGAAAGCTGACTCAAGTATGTGACTTAACTTGTTAGCCAGCTGACTAGCCAGCTGATTTAACTAGCTGACATCACCAGCTAACACGTGGCTAGTAGGCTTAATTAACTAGCTAGCTACCTACGTATCATGCTGGCTTGCCAACTGACATGAAGAAAATCAGCTGGCCAGCCAGCAGATTTATCTCTCTAGCTACCTGTCTAGACAGCTGGCTAGCCAGCCAACTTAACTAACTGACAACTAGCTATTCTGCTGACTTAACTAGCTGAGTTAAAGAGTCAGCTACCTACCTAGTCAGCTGACATGACTAGCTGATTTAACTAGTTAGCTACCTAGCTAGCTATCATATAGCTAGTTAACTAACTGACTCACTAGCTAGTTTGCAAACATATCTAGCTAACTTAAGTAGCTAGCTTCCTAGCTAACCAGGTGACTTAATTAGCTTAAACATCTAGAGATTCAGATGACTGCCCATCTGACTTAACTAGCTTTTGAACTAGTTAGTCAATTGACTTGACAACTGAATTAATGTGCTGACTTAACTAGCTACTCAGCTGTTTAGCCAGCTGAGTAAACTAGCTGACTTAACTAGCTGGCCAGCTGGAGAGCCAGCTGACTTAATTGCCTAGTTTCCTAGCTAGCCAGCAGACTAGCCAGCTGATTTAAGTAGCTGACTTAATGAAGTAGTCAACTGGCTAGCCATCAAACTTAACTAACTATCTACCTAGCTAGACAGCTGGATAGCCAGCTGAATTATCTAGCTGATATAACTAGAAACCCTATTGGCTAGCCAACTGACTTAACTAGCTACCTACCTACATAGCCTGCTGGCATGCCTACTGAATTACCTACCTAACTACCTAGCTAATCAGCTGGCCAGTGAGCTGACTTAAATAGGTGACCAAACTAGTTATCCAGCTGGCTAGCCAGCTGAATTAACTAGATAGCTACCCTCATAGGCAGCTGGCTAGCCAGCTAATTTAACTAACTGACTTAACCGATTAGCCAACTTACTTAACTAGTTGACTTAACTAGCTAGCTACCTAATTCTCCAGCTGAGTTAACTAGCTGATTTCACTAGCTAGCTACCTAACTAGCCAGCTGGCTTGTCAGCTGACTTATGTGACTTAATTAGCTTGGCAGCTGGATGGCAAGCTGAATAAACAAGCTGACAACCAGCTAGCCAGCTAACTAGCCAGCTGACTTAACTAGCTACCTACCTAGCCAGCAAGCTGCGAAGCCAGCTGAATTATATAGCTTACTTAGTTAGCTAGCCAGCTGACTAGCCAGCTGACTTAACTTGCTTACTACATAGTCAGCCAGCCTGTTAGACATCTGACTTAACTAGTTGACTTAATCAGGTAGCCGGTTGCCCAGCAGATCAACTTAACTGCCTAGCTACCTAGATATTCAGCTGGATATCCATTTGAGTTAACTAGCTAGCCACCTATGTAGCCTGCTGTCTTGACAGCTGTCTAAACTACCTAACTACCTAGCTATCCAGCTTGCTAGTGAGCTTTCTTAACAAGCTTGCTTAACTAGCTAGCTGACTGGTTAGCCAGTTGACTTAATTAGCTTGCTTCACATCTAGGCAGTTGGTTAACCAGCTGAGTTACCTCGCTGACATAACTAGCAAGCAAGCTGACTTAACTAGCTGAATTAAACAGCTAGCTACCTGGATAGCCATGTGGTTTAACTAGCGGGCTCAACTAGCTAGCTACCTATCAAGCTATCTAGCTAGCCAGCTGACTTAACTAGCTGTCTTATCTACCTAGCTAGCTGACATAACTGACTTATATAGCTAGCTTCCTAGCTAGCCAGCTGATTTAACTAGCTAAAATAACTAGCTGTCCAGATGGATAGTCATCTGACTTGACTAGCTTTTTAACTAGCTAGCCAGCTGTATAGCCAACTGACTTAATGAACTGTCTTAGCAAACTAGTCTGCTGCCTAGTCAACTGACTTAACTAGTTGTCTCCCCATCTAGCCAGCTGGCTTGCCAGCTGACTTATCTAGCTGACTTAAGCTAGCAAGCTGTTTAGCCAGCTCATTTAAATAGCTAGCTACCTACCTAGCCAGCAGGCTAACCAGCTGACTTAACTAGCTGACTTGAACTGCTAGCCTGCTTGCTAGCATGCTGACTTATCTAGCTAACTACCTAACTAGTCAGCTGTCTAGACAGCTGACTAAGCTAGCAGACTTAACCAGCTAGACAGTTGGCTTACAAGCTGACTTAATTCACTGACTTCACTAGCTAGCCAAGTAACTATCTAGCTGACATAACTAGCTAGCTACCTATCTTGTCAGTTGGCTTTCCAGCTCTCTTAAGTAGCTGAATTAACCAGCTAGCCAGCTGGCTAGCCAAATGACCTAAGTAGCTCTACCTAGCTAGCCAGTTGACTAGCCATCTGACTTAACTAGCTTACTTAAGTAGCTAGCTACCTAGGTAGCCAGCTGACTTATATACTTATCTAACTAGCTATCTATCTAGCTAGCCAGCTGATTTAAATAGTTAGCTGCCTAGCTAGCTAGCTCACTTAAACAACTAGCTAACTAGTTAGCTTACTCATTATTTAATGTGCTAGCTAGGTGACTTAATTATCTTACTTAACTCATTAGGTAATGAGCTAGCTTGCTGACACCACCAGCTGACTTAAATCATTAGCTAGCTAGGTAGCTAGCTGACTCATCCAGCTGACTTAACTCGTTAGCTGACTGCCTAGCTAGCCTACTCAACCACGTGACTCAACCTGTTTCCTTACTTGCTAGCTAGCTGCCTCAATCAGCTGACTTAATACATTCGTTAACTACCGAACTACCTGACTCAACCTGCTAAGTTAACCCATTATTTAACTAGCTCGCTAGCTGTCTTAACCAGCTGATGAAATTAGACAACTGACTTAACATGCTGACTTAACTGGCAGACTTTACTTTTTAGCTAGCTAACTTAACTATGTGAATTAAATAGTTAGCTAACTATTTTACCAGCTGAATAACTAGCTGATGTAATTAATTAGCAAACTAGTCAGGAAGCAGACGTAAGTATCTGACTTAAATAGTTAGCTAACAACCGAGCTTACTGATTTGTCTAGCTGACTTAGCTAGTTAACTGGTTAGCTAGCTGACTTAGCTAACTGACATAACTAGTTGGCTAATGAGATAGTTGGCTGATTTAAACAAGTTGGTAAATGAGTTAGCTATCTGTTTTAACTAGTTGGTAAATGAGATATCTAGCTGAATTAACTAGGCAGTTAACGAGTTAAACAGGTGACTTTAATTTTAGGCTGACGAGGCGGCCGACTTGTTAGCTGATTTAATAAGGTGGCTACCTATTCGGTTGACTTATTTGCTGGCATAAAAAGTTGGCCGAATAGTTGGTCAACTATTTAGTTGGGTAAACTAGTTGACTGACGAGTTGGCCCTCTAGTTGGTTGACTAATTTGCTGACCTAACTGGTCGTTCGATTATTTGGCCGACTTGTTAGCTGACCTAACTAGTCTACCGACTAGTTATCAGATGAAAATTGTTGACTTACAAGTTGGCCCACTAGTCGGCTGATTGGTTAGCTAACTTAACTGGTTGGACGGCTAGTAGCCCACCGGTTAGCTGACTTAACTAGTCAGCCGGTGAGTGAGCTGACAGGTTAGCTGAGTTAAGTAGTTGACCGGCGAGTGAGCCGATTGGTCAGCTAAATTAACAAGTGCACCAGCAATTGAACCAATTGGTCAGCTGACTTAACTAGTCAGCCTGTAGGCAAATTGACTGGTCAGCCAACTTAACAAGTTGGCTGGTGTGTGAGATGACTGTTCCGCTGAATTTAGTCAGCTGGAGAGTGAGCCAACTGGTCAGACATAACTAGTCGGCTGGTGAGTGAGCCAACCCTTGAGCTGACTTAACTAGTCGGCCGGTGAGTGTGCTTATGCGTGAGCTACCTTATCTATTTGGCTGGTGAGTGAGTCGACCTGTGAGCTGACTTAACTAGTTGGCTGATGAGCAAGCCTACTAGTTCGCTGACCTGATGGCCTGTGAGCGAGTCGACAAGTTAGTTGACCTGTTGGCTGGCGAGAGAGCTGACTAGTTTGCTGACCAGTTAGCAGGAGAGCAAGCCAAATATTTAGCTGACCTGATGGAAAAGGAGAGAGCACACTAGTTAACTGACCAGCTAGCTGAGTTGATAGCCAGCTAGTTAGCCG
>NW_007036477.1:0-986 GCF_000164805.1 Carlito syrichta | reverse complement strand
CAATACAAAGGGCCACTAATCACCCCAGACATACTGTATCTAAATCCAATAATGATATTGTACCTATTAACTTACTAGATTTTTACCCTAAACCTGAACTAAATTGAGTCTGTGAGAAAACAATAAATAATTAAATTCCACACATTTTAAAACATGTTCTCTTGGACTATTACTTGTAGTATCCTTCAGTTTGGACAGAAGGCTAAGAGCCTTATTAAAAGCCCTGTGTCAGATATTGGACTCCAGCCAGGGAGAGTTATCTCAGGTGTGCAAGTTACCAAATTGAATGCCACAATAAACATGCACATCGCTTGACTTAAGTTTGCTATTGCCTTACAGAGGACTTCAAAAATTTTGTGAAAACATGAAATTAAAATAGGAAAATGGAAGATATGAATTTTATTTCTGAGCATAAACTCCATCAAGTTCAAAACATGTTTGTAAGTAATGGATTAATCACCCTTAATTATTAATCCATCCCTAACGAGCTGAGGTTCCTGGGAATCTAACCACGTCAATGCAGGCTTTCTGATATTATTAACTGAAGAAAAATGAGTGCTCTTTAAAGAATTTTTTAAGATCAGGAAACAAAAAGAAGTTAGAAGGAGACAAATTGGAAATATAATTTCTAATTAGGTGGGTGTCTAATTAGGTGGATAATTTCTGGGTGGATGTCTAATGATTTTTCATCAAAACACTCCCAAAATTGCCTTCTTTGATGAAAATAATGAGCAAGAGCCTTATCGTAGTGGGAAAGGACACTAGGGTGAATCTTTTCTGGGTGGTTTTCCTGCTAAAGCTTTGAGTAATTCAAAACACTCTCATAATAACGTTTGAAAGGACACACTGAGAACAAGAAATGCATTTTTATCTTGCTCCTAAACCTTGATACAATGATGAGAAATAAAGCTATATTCTGGAAAATACATAATTTATGTAAGACTACTTTACCACTTTGTCTTTTAAAAAACACAGACTTCCAAAGC
>NW_007036476.1:0-630 GCF_000164805.1 Carlito syrichta | reverse complement strand
TCAGCCGAGTAGTTGGCCGACTGTTTAGCTGACCAAACTAGTTGGACCACATGTTAGCTGACCTAACTTGTCAGCTGACAAGCTGGCCGACTAGTCGGCAGATAGGTTAGCTGACTTAAATAATTGACTGGCTACTTGACAGACTGCTTGGCTTACTTAACTAGTAGGCTGGTGAGTGAGACCACAGGTGAGCTGACTTTACTAGTCGGTCAGTGAGTAAGCTTACTGGTCAGCTGACTTAACTATTCGACCAGTGAGTGAGCCGACTGGCCAGCTGATTTAAGTAGTTGCCTGCAAGTGAGCTGACTGGTCAGCTGACTTTAGTCAACTAGTGAGTGAGCCGAATGGTCAGAAGAGTTAACCAGTCAGTTGGCAAATGAGCTGACCAGTGAGCTGACTTAACTAGTCTACCAGCAAGTGACCCAACATGTGAGCTGCCTTAACTAGTCAACCAGCTTGTGAGCCGACCGGTGAGCTGAATTAATTTGTCAGCTGTTGAGCAAGCTGACTAGTTAGATGACCTGTTGGCCTGTGAGACAGCTGACAATTTAGTTGATCTGTTGGTTGGCACGAGAGCTGACTAGTTTGCAGGCAAGTGAGCCGAATAATTAGCTGACCTGTTGGAAAGTG
>NW_007036475.1:0-386 GCF_000164805.1 Carlito syrichta | reverse complement strand
AGATATGCATAGTTTAGTCATCAATATACCCCTGATTTAAGTGACTTTAGTTTAGACATTAACATATCTCCTGCCTGTGTGGTTTTGCCCTCCTTTGTGTGATTGTGCCCTTTGTAAAAGGCATCTGTGAAAATAAACGTGCTCTCTCTCACTCTCAGCTACCTGGGAGAGAGTCCTCCCTATCCCACTGTTCTTTTTCTTCCTTTTCTCATTCCCTCCCCCCACCTCAGGCCCTGCTCAGTGGAGGCTGGACCCCTGCACTAATAAAATGCATACACATATATGTGCATATACACAAATACTATTGATCTTGTCTTTCTATGACTCTGGGATGTATTCTGATTTTCTTACGTCCTTTATCCTATAGTCCAAATCTCAAGCCCTCT
>NW_007036474.1:0-553 GCF_000164805.1 Carlito syrichta | reverse complement strand
AGAAGTTTGTTACCCATCCCAGAAGACATGTCCAAGGACCTCATCCTGATCACATCCCCTCCTCTACCTCCAATGTATCCCCTGTTTGACTTTATTGTAATCTCTCTTTGCTTATTTTTAAAATGAATATATCACCTAAATTGTGCTTCTATAAGCACTATAACTTAACTTTGCTGATTTTTAAACTCTATTTTCTTTTTTTTTGAGTTGGGGTCTCTGTCACCCAGACTGGAGTGCTGGGCCTTGACCTGCTGGGCTCCGGAGATCCTACCACCTCAGCCTTCCGAGTAGCCGGAACTACAGGCATGCGCTACCATGCCCGGCTAATTTTTGATTTATTGTAGAGATGAGGTCTCACCAAGTTGCCCAGGCAGGTCTCAAACCCACGAAAACAGGCAACCCACCCACCCCAGCTTCCCAAAGGCGCAGGATTATAGGTTGAGCCACCAAGCCCGGCTAACTCGGCGTCTTTTACATCACAAGGGGCAGCCATTGTTCCACATAGAAATGGATTCCAGGCAGACTGGTGGGCCACTTCCAACCCTCAGGTAAT
>NW_007036473.1:0-621 GCF_000164805.1 Carlito syrichta | reverse complement strand
TCAACATAGTACTGGTAGCACTGCAAACGCAATCAAACACAAAATAATAAGAGCCATCCAAATCAGAAAGAAAGAAGAAAAAATATCTCTATTGCAATTGATATAATTCTACATATAGACAATTCCAATGAGAGAGTGTGTGTGTGTGTGTATGTGTGTGTGTGTGTGTGTGTGTGTGTGTGTGTGTGTGTGTGTGTGTGTGTGTGTCTGTAGTTGCCTTATATCTCTGTTGCCTATGTTGATTTCTGGATTATGGTCAATTATAGGGTACATAACATGAACAGTTGAACCTATAACAAGGATATCTCAGTTTCTTTCAGGTATCCTGGCTTTTTTTTAGAAAGTATTTGAAAAACTCTGTGACAAAGATCTCCTGTCATGAATGGCAAGCAGAGCATTTCAGTCGCATTCAAGGCTTTATGTCTTCATTTAAAAAGGTATTAAAATGAAATAGAGAAAGGCATTTGGGAAAGGTAGGTTCCTAATTTGTTTTTTTGTTTGTTTTTGCTTTTTTCCTCGCAATCCCCCTACTGGGAATATATCCGGAAGAACTCAAATCACTCTATAAAAAAGATACCTGCACATGTATGTTTATCATAGCATTGTTCACAATAACAAGAA
>NW_007036472.1:0-673 GCF_000164805.1 Carlito syrichta | reverse complement strand
TGGCACCCAATATAAAATTAGGAGGATAAGCCGGGCTCAGTCACTCAACCTGTAATCCCTAGCCTTAGGAGGCTGAGGTGAGTGAATTGCCTGAGCCCGCATGTTCGAGACCCACCTGGGCAACTTGGCAAGACCTCATCTCTACCATAAATCAAAAACTTAGCCGAGCGTGGTAGTGCTTGCCTGTAGTTCCAGCTACTCGGAAGGCTGAGGTGGAAGGATCATCGGAACCCAGCAGGTCGAGGCTGCGGTGGCCGGGAGCAGCCACTCTGGGTGATGGAGTGAGACTCCAACTCAATAATAAATAAATAAATAAAATAAATAAAACTAGGAGGATAAAACCCAATGGGATGAGATTGTAAATGATGGGGAGGTGAAATTCAAAATACAGACTAACTATGCAATAAAGCAAAAACATTAAATTAAGATAATACACGAAATTTACAAAAGTTACGAAGGTGTGAGTGTAGATTACTAGTACTATTTCCAAGACTTGCATGTGGCAGGCAGAGTGCATGCTTTCCTTACAATTTGGGGTCAGTTCACTGCTTTAAGAAGACCTCTTCAAAATGCATATTGTAGTATCAGTCCTGCAAACTTCCCATCCCTTCTGTTTTCTTTTTTTAGCTACTAAAGAACCTCTGGGAAAATAATATATACAATCAAATATGAT
>NW_007036471.1:0-777 GCF_000164805.1 Carlito syrichta | reverse complement strand
GAGCTGGCAAGCCAGCTTGCTAACTAAAGTAAGCTATGTAAGTCAGTTGGCTAGCCAGGTGGCTAGATAATTAGCCAGCTATTAAAGCAGCTGTCTAGCCGGGCTGACTTGCTGGTTAAGTCAGCTAGTAAGACACCTGGCAACCAGCAGGCTAGCTAGTTAAGTCAGTCCGTTAAATCAGTTGGCTATCCAGCTGGATAGCTAGTTAAAAAGTTAGTTATATCAGATGGCTAGTCATATGGCTAGCTAGTTATTTCAGCTAGTTAAGTCAGCTAGCTAGATAGGAAGCTGGATATATGTCAGCTAGTCATGTCAGGTAGCTAGTAATTAAGTCAGCTAGTTAAGCCAGCTGGTTAGCTAGATAGCTAGATAGTTAACTAGTTACTTAAAACAGCTAGCTATGCCAGCTGGCTAGCTAGGTAGCTAGCTGGTTAAGTCAGTTAGTTAAGTCAGCTTGCCAGATTGTTAAGTCTTCGAGTTAAGTCAGCTGGCTAGCCATCTGCCTATCTAGGTAGCTAGTTAGTTAAGTAAGCTGGCTAGCCAGTTAGCTGGCTAGTTAAACAACCTAGTTAAGTCAGCTCACCAGCCAGCTGGTTTGCTAGGTAGCTAGGTAGCTAAGTCAGCTGGCAAACCAGTGGGCTATGTAGGTAGCTAGCTAGTTAAGTCAGTTGGCAATCCAGCTGGCTAGCTAGGTGGCTAAGCAGTTAAATCAGCCTGCTAGCCAGCTGGCTAGCTAGTTATGTAACCTAGTTAAGTAAGCTGGCTTAACAGCTGGTT
>NW_007036470.1:0-1488 GCF_000164805.1 Carlito syrichta | reverse complement strand
GGATGGTAGTCATTCAAATGGTATTAAGGTAATAACACAAGAGACCTAAGGGTAGCCAAATCTTTACTTCTGTTGGGGTAACAAAGATACTAATAACAGAGTTCATTCCACAAAACCTAGAAAAGAAAGAAGTCTTATTATTGAATAAGTTTATCTAGAATGTAAGGCAGTCAGTGAAGGGTACTACAAAGACTAGACAGAATCTCCACAAGTTTATACAGTAAAGTAAAAACAAAAGAACAATTAAAATTTCCTTTGTCTCATTGAGAGACATATTGATGCATCTTGTCTCTGGTATGCCTTGTGTGAGAAACTTGAGTTAATTTTAGAAGTATGCGATTACAGTTCCAATCACCAGAAGGCTGCTAACCTTGCACTATATAAGCAAAATGTACACAAATTATTGTCAAAGAGACACTCTAAAGGAGGAACACAGGTTACTGCTTCCCTTCCCTTGTTTTACAAATAAAATATCATTGCTTTACACTTACACTTCAAGCAGCAAACCACTTACTCCAAGATTCCTAAGGGAGATATATGCTTAAAAGAGGACAAGTTAGAGCTCTTTGTGCAACAGAGAATTTGGTCCCTAATCTCTAAACACAAATTAAGACAGAATTAAATAGGAAAGTTAGTGAATAAAACTGAGACATATTTAGGTTGCGGATATAGATAGCCTCAAGCTTAAGTCAACCCTAAGACTGCTCATTTATTCCTAGGTTCCAAATCTGAGTTTTGAGAACTTTGTGATTCAAGTAGATCTGATCTATCCCATAATAAAATCTGAAGAGACAGAAGAGCAAGAAAAAAGAATCATCCAATGCAACTAATATTTTCCAGTTCTTATTAAACTGAAGCAAAAATCTCTGAGCCAAGATCTCTTAAGGGAAAGAAAAGACAGAGAAAGAGAAGGATTGGTCACTTGGGTGTAATCTTATTATAATAGGAGTTTCTAAATTTTAAGTGCACTCTAATGAAGCCTATAAACCTTTTCTTAGAATTGTCTTTTTAAGTGCACAAAATAAAACATATAGGCTTGAAAGAGAAAGCAGTTATATTTAAAGGCAGTTGCTGTAGTATACAAAAACTATAATTGAAAAAAGCACATTTTTGATGTAAGAATATATGTGCATCTTAATTAATGCATTATATTAGAAGTACTAGCAGCAGTTCTAGTAACTACTGAATTATCAGAGGCTACAAGCATAGAGAATATTGTGAGGCATCAGTGACAATTATAATGTAATATAAAAAGTCTGCAAATTCTGTTGGTGACAAAAGTCCCAGTTACTTCTAATATTACTGTGCTTTGTTGCCTACATTTGTAATTAAATGCTAAAGTCAGTTAGAAAAAGTAATCAGAGTCTTGAAAAATGATAGACATATTTTTTCATCCAAATTCATAAAACAAGGAAATAAGTTCCAAGATTATAAGGAAGAAGAGAAGATGGATCATATTCTTCTCCCATTTTCTAGTATAAATGACTG
>NW_007036469.1:0-496 GCF_000164805.1 Carlito syrichta | reverse complement strand
TACCGGTTGAGCCATTGAGCCTGGCTGGATGGGTATGCATTTTTAATGGTCCCTTGAAAGTCAGGACCACCTCTCTTCTCTCCCACCTGGGCATCAGAAGCCTAGGACTCTCACTGGAAGTACAGTTTAGAAGCTGAGGGAGAGATGGAGCTTGTGGAAGAGGAGCAAGGACATAGGCTGAAATATAGGAGCAACTTGAGAAATAGAGCAGAGAGGAATGAGTCTCAGTCATTGAGTAATTCATTTCTTGTGTAGGACACTTAAACTGCTTTTTACAATCAATAGCTAGTTAGAAATCTCCCTGTTGCCATTTTATTTTATTTTATTTTGAATTGGAGTCTCACTCTGTTGCCCAGACTGGAGTGCAGCGGCCACTCCCGGTCACCGCAGCCTCGACCTGCTGGACTCTGGCGATCCTTCTGCCTCAGCCTCCTGAGTAGCCAGAATTACAGGCACGCACTACCATGCCTGGCTAATTTTTGTTTTATGGTAGAGA
>NW_007036468.1:0-635 GCF_000164805.1 Carlito syrichta | reverse complement strand
CTTTGAAACATCCCATGAATGATGAGCTGGAAAGTGCCTTTTACTCTCCCATTCCTGAGGGATGACTCTTGCACTGGATGGCAGAAGGTGCTTTTGGAGGGTGGTGGTGGTGAATATTATTATTTGGCGTCTGAATACAGCTCTCTCACCCAGGCCAGAGATCAGGGTCCCGCTCACAGCCACCGTGGAATCCACACTTGCCTGGCTCTGGCGATCCTCCCAACTTGGACCCCCAAGTGGCTAGAACCACAGGCCTGAAACACCAGGCCCGGATAATGTTTGGATTTATTTTTTATGGCCAAAATGTCTCACCCCATTTCTTGGGCTGTTGTCAAGCCGTCCACTCGCCTGGGGCTCCAAAGGACAGGGATACCAGGCTGAGTCCCTGAGCCCGGACTGGGGTTGTGGTGGTGGTGGTGGTAGTTGGTATTATTATTCTGAGTTGGAGTCCCACTCTGTTGCCCAGACTGGAGTGCACATTCCCACTCTTGGCAACAGCAATCTCCACCGGCTGATCTCCAGCGATGTTCCTGCCGTGGTCTCGAGTGGCCAGAACGACAGACATGCACCACCATGCTCAGCTCATTTTTTTGGCTTCTTGTAGAGACGCGGTCTTGCCAAAGTGCCCTGGCTGG
>NW_007036467.1:0-1417 GCF_000164805.1 Carlito syrichta | reverse complement strand
AAACTAGTGTCTTATATAGTAGTAATGCAATGGAGAAGTCACTTTGTAAAGCAAAATATCAACCATAAAAGAGAATGAGTAAGTGCTAGCTATAATTACAAAATGAGGGGAAGGCATGTTCATTTTGAGGGAGGTGGGACAGGCCAGGTGTACTGCACATGATTGCTTCTGTACTATACTGGTTCTTTGGTGGAAGAGCTCATTCACAATCCATTACGTGTTTGGAGTGGGACTGTTTTATCCTCAGCTCCAGTCTCATCATTTCTGCTGCAGTTCTTAGAAATAAATCTCTCTTACCACTAATATTATTGAATGTAAATTTGGAGAAGCTGAGAGAGCCACCACAAATGAAGCCACCCCAGATAAAGGTCAGCTTGAGGATGGAAACATAAACCTTGTGCTGATATCATCACTTAGATCCCCAGAGGCTGTAGGATCTAGGTCTACCCAGGTATTTCTCAGATGCAGAAGGATCTATGGGTGCTTCATCATGGACCAGACCTGTTCCCAAGCTTGTGTTCAGGAAGCAGTGAGTGAATGGTCCATGCCCACTTGTGATTATATAGGCTCAAAGACAACATGTATGGGAGTGCTTTGCCAGTGTTAAGGTTTCTACAAATGGGAGTTAGTTGTATGGTAGGTGTAAAGTTAGTTGGACAATTGTGTTCAGAAATAACATGATTTTAAAATGCATTGATACTGAAAGCAGAACTATTTGGAATAATCGTTTGGCAAATTTAAGAAATTCAGACATTTATCTAAAGAATTTAGGTCAAATAATGTTGTCTAAATTATTTATCTATTTCATATAAAATTGATTCTAGAATTTAACTATTCTCTTCTGTTTACATGCATGGCCATAACTATGTTGTTACATAAGCCACTGTTTCTTCCTCATTAAACATGATTCCTCCCACTGACGTGGACCACCTTTGAAGTACCAACTACTATTCTGAGCTGAGGCTGCAGCTCTGAATAATACAAAATAGCTCACAGAGTTTAAGAGGAGAGAAACAACTATGCCTTCCATATGCCAGTTTCTGTACTCAAGACTGCTGCTTTCTGACTCTCTCTCTCTCTCTGATGATACTGACAAAAATGTTGGAGGTCATTTGTGGAAATTATGGATTAATGACAGGCAGTGGACGGAATTATGTAAAATTATGCTAGATGTGGAGCAGAAAAATAACAGAGGGTTGAAATTCTCTAAGGACGTGAGCTCCTTTGGCGGGGGCAGCCGTGAGCGGGCTTTGAGCAGGAGTGGTCATGAACGGTACAGTCTGCAGCGGGTGGGAAGACTGCAGGCAAGAAGAGCTGGTGATTTTAAGATGCAAATATTTTCTGCATGGCTGAAAGAGGAGAGGGTGTTCACTCGGGACCCTCGGAGTCCTCCAGGGCGGGGTCTGTATTCTGAGTG
>NW_007036466.1:0-755 GCF_000164805.1 Carlito syrichta | reverse complement strand
CTGGGATTGCATTTTTCATAGATGCTAAGTAAGGTTCTAAAATCAGTCATCATATAAAAAGAAAATCACATAGAGTCAATGTTGTGCATGAATATAAATTAATTTTTTTGTAGAATATCATCTTCATAACTTTGTATGTACCATATTGTCTCTGAATAATTCTAACAGAAAATTTTTTTCTTCAAGATAATAGCAGAGACACTTTCTTCAGGTAATTCCAGATAAGCTAGTTGTATGTCTTATAGGTCATGTGATATTAAATTATTTTTGTCTGGTATAGAATTTAATTCAAATCAATTAAATACTTATATAATGTAACTCTCTCTGTAGCTGTCAAGGAAGCATCTTTCCTTGCTTTTCCTAGTTTCTTGTGGCTCCCAGCAGCCTTTGAGGTTCTTAGGTTTACAGCTGCTTCAGTCTCTGACTCCAACTCCACAAGGCCTATTTCTCTGTCTGTCTGTTTCTGTCCTCTACTCTTCTTATAGACACTAGTTATTGGCATTGAGATCCACTTTAATCCAGTATGATCTATTCTCGATCCTTGGCTAATGACATTTGCAAAGATCTTGTTTCAAAATATAGTGACATTCTAAACTTCTAGATGTGCATGAATATTGGGGAATACTACTCAACTATATTATCACAATTTTATGCAGAAGAACGTAACATAATTGCTTTAGAAGGCTTATATCCAAATTAGCTTTGTAGATTGTAAACTGATATTTGGTTTCCTGAAGAATTCCAACATGGAAAAC
>NW_007036465.1:0-649 GCF_000164805.1 Carlito syrichta | reverse complement strand
TCCCTGCACTCAATGAAGGCCTCGTGGGAGAGAATTGGCTGGGTGAGTAATAAATCACTGTGACTAGGGATCATTTCTTGTACTTTCTAAGCCCTCATGCCAAACTTTTTATATTAAAAGTTGATTTTAAAAGTTGTCTCTTCTTTTTTGTCGGTGACCTGCACTGACCAGAGGGAGGGTTAGGACCGCACCGGTGAATCAGAGACGGAGAGAAGAAAACTACTCGGAGGCAGCTCTTCTGGGTTCAGCCTGGCCAAGACCGAAGCCGATTTTATTCAAACCTTTTCCAACTTATATACCATTTTCTATACCCTCCAGCAATGTGATAATCACTCACTGGGGGCGTACAAGTTTCGTGCTTTACAAACTATGCATCACAAGACCACCACGAGATCTGCAATTTCCAAGCAAACAATTCAAATTCCATGATGCCTGCCGTGCTTACATCAAGGTCACAGGTGCACAATTTCAATACAAATCGTTCAAAGTGTTTTCCATAATGTTCAACGAATCATTCATATTATACTCTTTGCTCTATACCCTGATTAATACAAAAAACTTTCCTGAGTTAACTCTAGGTTCAATCCAAGTTCACTGATTCCCAATATTTTTAACAATTAATATTATCAACTTAACACTATACTATTAA
>NW_007036464.1:0-637 GCF_000164805.1 Carlito syrichta | reverse complement strand
CCATGAAACCCAGCTAAATATAATTATTTTAATTGAAACTGCCATTCAGAAGAAAGTAGGTGTCTGGTTTTCTCTAACTACAATAAAAAATAATACATTTTACTAATTCTTAAAATTCGTTTCAAAATAATTTTCAAAAAGTTTTTAAATGTTTTCTCTTACTCGTCTCTCTCTTCGCCTCCCTCTCTCCCCCACTGCCTACTCCATGCTCTTCCCTCTGTTAGCCTCATTTTGCTTTCAGGGAAAGAACGTACAACCCCATTGCATGGACAGATTCCAGGGCAGTGGGAAGTGGGTTTCACATTATCCATATACTTGTCGGTGGATACTGGGATCTGCAGATACATTTTGAATTACAGCTCCCCCTTTAATTAAATCACAAAACTGCAGAAAGCACTGCCCCCAACTCCAGAATTGAACAAAGCAAGAAGATATACATAAGGAAGAATAGGAGACTGAACAAGCAGAAGTAAAAGCAAGCCCTCCACCCCTGAATAACAGAATGAAAGAAGACAGAGAAGTGGAGGGAAGGAAAAAGTAGGGAGGAAAAATCTGCACAAATGAAGAAAAACCAAAAGAAGAATATAGGTCTCACACAGACCAGTGAGGTCAGACACTGAGAAAACTGAATTCAGAA
>NW_007036463.1:0-807 GCF_000164805.1 Carlito syrichta | reverse complement strand
CCAGTCATTTTGTTATAGTATTACATTGGATGTTCAAGGTCCATTATATGAGTGAGAACATGTGATATTCTGATCTTTGTTTCTGTGTGAGGTCACTCAGTATTATAGACTCCAGTTCCATCCAGGTTGCTGCAAAATTCATGATTTTGTCCTTTTTTATGGCTGCGCAGTACTCCATCGTGTATATGTACCACATTTTTTCAATCCAGTCCTCTTTTGATGGGCAGCATGGTTGTTTCCAGGTTCTTGCTATTGTGAACAATGCTGCGATAAACATACGTGTGCAGGTATCTTTTTTATAGAGTGATTTGTGTTCTTCAGGGTATATTCCCAGTAGGGGGATTGCAGGGTCATATGGAAGGTCAATTTTTAGAGCTTTTAGGAATCGCCACACTGCTTTCCACAGAGGTTGCACTAGTTTACACTCCCACCAGCAGTGTAGAAGTGTTCCCTTTTCACCACACCCTCTCCAGCAGCTGTTATTTTTTGAGTTGTTGATAATTGCCATTCTGACTGGAGTTAGGTGGTATCTCAGTGTGGTTTTGATTTGCATCTCCCTGATGATTAGTGAGGTTGAGCATTTCTTCATGTGTTTGTTGGCTTCTCGAATGTCTTCTTTTGTGAAGTGTCTGTTCATATCTTTTGCCCATTTTATAATGGAGTTGTTTGTTTTCTTCTTTTCAGTACGTTTCAGTTCCTTGTAGATCCAGGATGTTAAGCCTTTGTCAGACCTAAGTTGGCAAAGACTTTTTCCCAGTCTGTAGGCTGTCTTCCTGCTCTCTTGATGGTTTCTTTGGCTTGCAGAAG
>NW_007036462.1:0-2742 GCF_000164805.1 Carlito syrichta | reverse complement strand
TGAAGCCTGGGAATCAGGAATTTCTTCAGTTATTACCCATCAAAGTTAAGTTCTTGGTAAAGACTTTTAATACTAGAGATACTTGTAGTTTTGCCTAGTGGGTTTCAGATGTTATAAAATGTGTAAAATTTTAGATATTGGATCTGGATGGATCAAGTGCATATTCAACAAAGAAGTATACTCTATCCTATCAAAATTTTAGTTCATTAAAAATTTGGACTGCCAATGATGAAGCAATTTTAGCAATTGCTACTTTTCTATTCATTGTCTAAAGGAATCAGATAAATTCACATTCGACATAAAATCATTTATTACATGCATATCCTCTACCTTTTAAAAATAGCCATGAAAGGAACCAAATATGGGCTTAAAGATTAGTATAATAAATATGTTGGTCATAAATATTTGATCCTCTCACCAATTTAATGAGAAGGAGAATCTCCTGGAAGACTCTCAAACCATAAGCTGTTACAGAAGAACAGCAATTTCTGAGTAATACCTGAAAAAGAAGAATAAAAGTAGCCTGAACTCTCTCACTTCTACTTCACTCTGCATGCTATTCTTATATGAGCCTGGCTCATGTTCCTAGAAACATAACTTGTAGCAAATCTCAGGATCTCATCACATGATGTATTACCAAAACAATCAAGAAGAGTTTTCTTGAGCATTAGGCTTATGTATCCTGGAGAAGATCAAGGATTAATGTAAACAACCACAACCATTCCCACTCCAACTTTAGTAGGCAACTCTTTAACTCTTTTTAGTAGGCAACTTTTAAAACTCTTTAGTAGGCAACTCTTTAATACAGGAATATGACTCTATCATTCAAACCAAAATAAGAAAGGGTATTTTTCAGAAAGGAGTAGGGAATATTTCAGAGAAAACAATACATTAAGTGCATTGATTTTTTTTGGTCATTTGTTCTTGTTTTTATTCATTAGGCCAAGTCTTTATTAAGCACATACTATGTGCTGGGCACTGGAAATATAGCAGCAAACACACAGAAAATACCAAGATGATAACAATTCCATAAGGTTTGAATTATATTATCACTGCTAGAAATAGAATAGACAGGGGTTGTTTCTTTGTAGACTGGATGAACATTCTGAATGAATATGAAAGAAGACATATGGTTTAGTTCCTTTCCTTTTATTTTTATTTTATTTTATTTTATTTTTTTTGAGTTGGAGTCTAACTCTGTCGCCCAGACTGGAGTGCAGTGGCCGCGCCCGGCCACCGCAGCCTCAACCTGCTGGGCTCCGGCAATCCTTCTGCCTCAGCCTTCCAAGTAGCTGAGACTACATGTGCAATCTACCACACCAGGCTAATAATTTTTTGATTTATTGTAGAGATGAGGTCTAGCCCACGGGCTCAGGCAATTCACTCACCTCAGCCTCTTAAGGCAGAGCCCATCTCCTTTTATTTTAAATCTATTTCTAAGTAAAGTAGATGCTTGCCATCCTACCCCTTTCACAGTAATAAACCAGAGAAAAAGTGTCACCAGAGATGTTGATGGCATATTTTATTGTGTTTCATTTTGGTGTATTTGTGTACTTGTTAAATGTTTGTTAAATCAATGAATTATTGTGGAGCTGATGTTATCCAACAGTAGTCAGGAGAAAAAAATGACTATTAACTATGACAAAATAAGCATCATTTTTTTTGTCATTCTTCAACATTTAAGCGAGCAGATTAAAATAATTTCATTATAACAGTCATTTAATACAGTCATCTAAAGTTATATATATATATAACTTTAATATAGTTAATATATATATTAGTATAAAGATGTGGGGTACAATTTAGGGTTTGGTGTACAAATTTGATTATGCAGATACCCTTGTTGATGAGGTATGTCTCTCCCTCCCCTAGCAGTTTCCCTCAACTACCAATCACACACCCTCTCCTCTGACAGTATCCCAATTCTGCCAATCCCTTTCTTCTAGTATTAAAATTGTTCAAGGTACACTCATAAGTGAGAATATAGGGTACTCTGTTCATTGTTTCTGTGATATATCAGTGAGTTTGATCGACTCCAGATACATCCAAGTTGCTGTGAAGTCCATATGTTTGTCCTTCTTTATGGCTGCATAATATTCCATTTTGAATATGTACCACATTTTTTTTAATGCAGTCCAGCTTGATGGGCAACATGGTTGGTTTCATGTTTTTGCTATTATGAATAGAGCTGCAACAAACATATGTGTGCAGGTATCTTTTTTTGTAGAATGATTTGAGTTCCTCTGGGTATATTCAAAATAGGGGAAATGCTCAGTCATGTGGAAGGTCAATTTCTAGTTCTTTCAGAAATCACCACACTGTCTCCCAAAGAGGTTGTACTAGTTTGCATTCCTAACCAACTGTGTAGAGGCATTCCTTTTTGTTGCCAGCATCTGTTGCTGGTTGTTTTATTCATGATGGCCATTCTTACTGGGATTGGGTGGTATCTTAATGTGGTGTTGACTTGCATTTCTCTGAAGATGAGTGAGGCTGAGCACTTTTTCGTGTGCCTGTTGGCTGCCCATATATCTTCTTCTTCTTTTTTTTTTTGAGTTGGAGTCTCACTCTGTCGCCCAGACTAGAGTGCAGTGGCCGCTCCTGGTCACTGCAGCCTCGACCTGCTGGGCTCCAGTGATCGTTCTGCCTCAGCTTTCCAAGTAGCTGGAATTACAGGCATGCGCTACCATGCCTGGCTGATTTTTTTATTTATTGTAGAGATGAGGTCTCACTGCCCAGGCGGGG
>NW_007036461.1:0-742 GCF_000164805.1 Carlito syrichta | reverse complement strand
CCAGTTCCTTTTTCCTGTATTAACAAGAGAAAAGAGTAGGAATAAGACCCCAAGAAACTTTAAGGCTCTGAGAATTTCTTCTTTTCTCTCCAAAGTCAGAAATACACCAGCACAACCATATTTATCCTTTTATCCTTGCTGACTATTCCTTGGGTACATATGGATTGAAGACTCAGATGAGTGCAGATAAGTGCATTGCTGCCAATTATGGATTTTGTTGCTTTCAGGCAGCAGGTGTGTGTGTGTGTGTGTGTGTGTGTGTGTGTGTTTTATCAGGTTTTCAGAGCACTGAAGGTAGGGACCCTCTCTTTCTACCAGGAAAGAGGGCTATGGAGGAGTGTGAGAAGGCTGGTACAGCCATACTTACAGAAAGTTCCCTTTCTTGTTTCTCTGGTTCAGAACTCTGAAGTGAGACTGCTTCAGGCTGATGGTGCCCATCTCTTCCCAGGAGCTGGCTGCAGAGCTCTGATGTATGAATAGACTATCAATGCAGTAAGCACATTAAGCCACTCTGTCAACCAAACAGTTTCTGTGCTGACCAAGTGGAGGCTGGGCTTATATACACAGGCTTTCCAACTAAGCTAATTATTTGACACTCCATCAAATTGATAATATTAAATCATTCCTCCAAAATTTACTTAGAGGAAAGGCTGAGGGCTGACTAGGGAAAGGAGGAAAAAGGAAGATTGTGGGTGATAGCCATTGGCTTTTCCTAGAATTTAGCTGTCTCCTGTAATGTAAC
>NW_007036460.1:0-703 GCF_000164805.1 Carlito syrichta | reverse complement strand
TAGCTGGGAATATAGTACTGTGTTATGGTCATTAATTTAGGACACATATTTTACTCCATTTTCACAGGACATCATCTTCATGCTGGTGCCGCAGCTGGAGGCTCTTTGATTGTTCTTTCTTTTTTTTTTTTATAATTGAAGTCTCACTCTGTCCCCCCAGGCTGGAGTGCAGAAGCACGCTGACGGCCACCACAGCCTAGACTTACCTGGGCTCAGGTGATCCCTCCGCCTCAGCCTTCCACGTAGCTGGAACTGCAGGCACGCGCCACCATACCTGGCTAATTTTTCATTTTTATTGTAGAGATGAGGTCTCACCAAGTCGCCCAGGCTGGTCTCGAACCCGCGGGCTCAGGCAATCCTCTTACCTCAACCTCACAAAGTGCTGGGATTATAGGCGTGCGCCACCACGCTTGGCTGATTCTTCTTTCTTTCTTTCTTTCTTTTTTTTTTTTCTTGGGAGTTGGAGTCTCACTCTGTCGCCAGACTGAAGTGCAGTGGCTGCTCCTGGCCACCGCAGCCTCAACCTGCTGGGCTCCGGCGATCCTTCCGCCTCAGCCTTCCAAGTAGCTGAACTACAGGTGTGCACTACCATGCCTGGCTAATTTTTGATTTATTGTAGAGATGAGGTCTCGCCAAGTTGCCCAGGCTGGTCTCGAACCCGTGGGCTCAGGCAATCCTCTCACCTCAGCCTCCCAAAGTGAAT
>NW_007036459.1:0-726 GCF_000164805.1 Carlito syrichta | reverse complement strand
TTTCTGTATCTCATTGCTATTGGGAACATTTTATAATAAATGTGATAATAAATAGGTAATCTAAAACACTGAATTCAGAGAGTTGTCCATAGTGGGCTCTCAATGTGTTGTTCATCATCAACAGCATCACCAGCCTTGTTGTTATTACCGTTAATAAACTGATATTGTGACTAATTATAGCATAAAAGACTCAAGAGCTGACTCAGCTTTAATATAAACCTTTAGCAAGTACAACCTCTAGGTGAACAACTTTGCCTCAGTCCTATGGTACATGAGAAGCAAGAAAGGATAAACACACATATCATGTCCATGCTGCCTTTTTTGCCATGAGTGCTATAGTCCTTTGGTACTGATCCAGGTGTCTTGTGTTTTTTACTATCATTCATGAAACAGTGGTAGCTGACTTTTTAGCTTGCAGTTAGAGTAAAATTAGATATTTTAGTTTTATTAAGTATTTATGTATACGATCTTGTTTTATGTGTTTTATAATTTCATATTTTAGAGGTATACTTTTACAAGGAAAACCAGCATTATATCATATATATATCAAAAGAGTTCATGTTCTTTTAAGAAATGAAATTTTTTTTTTTTTTTTTTTTTTTTTAGTTTAAGATGTTTATTTTATTTTATTTTATTTTATTTTTTTCATTAATCAGTAGTTTTTATTATGGTTTTGTGGGGTACAGTTAAGGGTAGGTGTACAATGACGTTTCATTCAGGCACCCG
>NW_007036458.1:1697-8412 GCF_000164805.1 Carlito syrichta | reverse complement strand
GGTGAGAAAGTAGAGGAAATTATTAATACTAATACACACCAGAAAACTGTTCTAGATTTTAAAAGACTTCTAATTACCTATAAATAGAAAGAAGAGGAAGGAATGTGTTAAAGATCTTGAGAGAAAGATGATAGGCCTCAATATCTGAAGTGCTATAGCTCTTCATAAATTTCATGAGCCTTCATTTGTGAATATATTTCTGCAAGAGGGAAGAATTCACCAGATTTTAAGAGAACTTGTCTTAAAGTACACAATATATATTTATTTGTACTTATTGCTAAGCTCTCATTTCAAACAGTTATAAAAATAAATCAAAGTAAGCCAATTCACTCAGACTAGTTTATACATCTCTACATGAAATAATTAGATGTTTTAGGTCCAATTGGACTTTTAATATTAATGTGCATATTGGAGTGCCTTAGATTATCAAAAATAAAATGAACAGTTCCTTAGGTGGTCCTCTTTGTTGTCCATATTTGCATTTAATTTACTTCACAGTTCAACTACTCCAAACTGAAGAGTAGTCATGTTTTCATATTCAGAGTTTTTAACTTGTGGAATATGGATGGACTTCAGCTGGGTCCTAGAGCTGTCTTGAAATTGAACACATAATGTTGAATGCAGGTGCGTTTCTCTAAGAAAGAGTTCCATGACTGTCCTCAGGGTCTCAAACTGCTCTTCAGGTTCCTTGTTGAGATGGCCATTACCTGTAAGAACAAGCTGACTTTAAAGAGCAGCAATTTAGTTCATCTTTGATTTGGTGAAAATGACCTTGTCATACAGCTGTAGCTTAAAAATTATATTTATCTATATTTATTCTACACCACAATTTTGTTCCAGAATTTATTTTAAAAACCAAAGCAATCTGGGTTCTGTGGCTCAGTCTGTTATCCTGCGCCCTTGGGAGGCTAAGGTGAGTGGATTGCCTGAGCCTGCGGGTTCAAGACCCGCCTGAGCAGCGAGACCTCATCTCTACAATAAATCAAAAAATCACCCGGGCATGGTAGCCATGCCTGTGATTCTGGCTACTTCGAAGGCTGAGGCGGAAGGATTGCCGGAGCCCAGCAGATCGAGGCTGCGGTGGCCGGGAGCGGCCACTGCACTCCAGTCTGGGTGACAGAGTGAGACTCCAACTCAAAAAAAACAAAAACAAAAACAAAACAGTCATACAATTCCTGTGGTAGATGACTTGAGATTCTTTGATTTGGTAATATGTGAAGAAGAGGAAAAAATGGCTTTTAAGTCACAAGGTTTTTCTTTGGAAAACTGCTAAAAATTGGTTTTCCCTATGCAGCAGGCAAAAGAGAACTTCTAATCTTTGGAGTCTGGCTTTTTTCTATTTCATGAGATAGAGACAGCAACTTCTAAGTTTTGATAAACCTTCATAATATGTTTTCAAAAACTGCTAATTTACAAATACAGGCATAAAAGAAACACGGTCCTGCCAAAATGGGTAACACAGGGCTCTGAACTGCCGTGTTGTCATCAGATACAAACATGCTTAAATGAACAGCCACTGACATTTTCCAGATGAAGTGAAAACATTGGAGGAGACAGGTCTGATTATAATCTTGACTTCAAAAAATTGCTATTCTGCATTTTGTCTTGATGTTTGTCTTAGCTATCTTTCTTACTTTTGTATTTTTATACAAAAATTAATCGATGTATGCAAATGAAATTGCTAATTCATGCATTAAAATTCATATATTAAAACAAGAGAACTCACTTAGATCTGTATCTATATATCTGAAAGAGAGAAATAGAGATAGATGGATAGATAGATAGATAGATAGATGCAGATGTAGATATTTACCTACATATAGCTTATTAGAAACAAGACCAAAACAATTTTTACTTCTTTTATTTCAGCAAAAATTCTCATTTCTCCTAAGTGAAGTAAAATATTGTATTCAAATAAATTCTATTTTATCAAACTATTTAGATATCTCTAAAGTGTTTATTGTTTACCAATATGGACAATTCTCAAATTTCAGTACTCTTGTTCATTCAAAATTATCGCCTCTCCATATTTTGCTTTCATACACTAATGTTTGCATTTTTGTATCTATGGAGCTTGGGAAGAGAAACTTGAGGATGTGGGGGTTGGAAATGTTTCTAGTAGGCTTTTATTCATTTATTCCAAGCCTGAGGCATGGAGACGCTCAGGCAAAGTATGGTTGAAGAAAAAGCAGAGACTTGGGAGCTGGAAACCTGCAGTTAAGTCCCATTTATGGAGTCTACTTGTAGGACTTCTGACATTTCATTCACTGTCTTTGCACCCTGTTTCTTCATCTTTCAAATGTGAATATTATGTTTTATGTTTTACACTGAATTATAAGGGTGTCAAATGTGATTAGCTAAAAATGATTTGTAACCCATAAATCAGTACATGAATATCCCCTATGAATGTATGTAAAAAATATTTTAAGCTGCCCCCCTTATTTTCCACCCTATTTTCTATCTCCTCACTGTCCTATCATTTCAGACTATGTCACAATCTAGAAATTAAACTTCAAAGTATATTTTAGGCTTTTTGTTCCTTTTTGATATTAGTTGGAAAATGAGATTATATTATTTATTTATATGGAAGAATTGCATGGATGACCTATCCTTATAGGAGTGTGAATGGTGAATGGTGAATTGGACCATTGTTTACAGGTTTTTCAGAAGCATCTGGTGCTTTGACCTTGGCAATGGTGCCTGATGAAGAGGAGGAGCAGGACCAAGAGAAGTTGCAGCAGTCAGAGATAAACAGATCTCTTCCTGGCTGTGACAAAGGTTCAAATGTTGCAGCATTATTATTATTATTATTATTATTATTATTATTATTATTATTATGTCGAATTCTCACTCAGTCGCCCAGGCTGGAATTCAGTGGCATGCTCACAGTCACCCCAGCATTGACTGCCTCAGTCTTTCAAGTAGCTGAAACTACAGGCACGCACTACATGCCTGGTTAATTTTTTGATTATTGTAGAGATGAGACCTCACCAAGTTGCCTGGGCTGGTCTTGGTCTCGCGGGCTCAGGCAATCCACTCACCTCAGCCTCCTAATGTGCTGCAATGACAGGCTGAGCCACCGAGTCTGGCCTGCAACATTATTTTTTAATTTATGTAGAGGCTTTAGACATCTCTATTTCACAGAAATTTATCAAGAAGAAAACTATGCCCAGTTCAAATTTCTCTCTAGAGGCATGGATTATCCATGATGCCATTTGAGCTTTATGAAGAATTAGGAGTCAAACCATGCTGTTGCTTAGTAGTGTTCATCACAAGTCACAGTCCAGGGCATATTTATGTGAAGTGTTTGTGCATGGCGGCCCCTCTTCAAGGGAAGGGTAGGAGTACCAGGATTTCAGGCCTGGACTGTGGTACTGGTTTCACATTATGTGTTTGGGAATGATCTCATCATTTTAGCTATTAGATAACTCTAAAATTGCATTGTCCAAGAGACAATAAATGTATTTGCTAAGAAAGAGATGCTGAAACTACACCCTTTAGTTTCAAATCCTAACTCTACTCTGGGCAAATTGGGATAATAATAAAATTGTTGATTTTATAAGACTGATTTGAGGCTCAAACAAACTCATAAATATAGCAGAATCATGGTTCATGTGGGTACTGTTAATAATCCCATGTTAACTGTAAAGAGGGGAAGGAGAGAGAGAGAAAGAGAGTGAGAGAGTGAAAGAGAGAGAGCTATGCAGGGAGAAGGGTATATTTATGGACCTTGCAGGGGCTGGCCAGCGTTGTGTTTGGGTTTTATTGGAGGAGACTATGAGGTAGGGAGAAGTTCTCCTATAGGGAGAAGTTATTTGAGCACAGGTTTAAACTTCGCGTGCACGGGAAAAGCCAGAGCTTAGGGCCTTTGTTGTCTTTGGTTCTATATAGTGTTTAGCGCCATCTTGGGAGATGCCCTGCTGACTGTTCCCTGTGCCCTTCAGATAAAGCCTGTGTGCTTGCTGTCAATCATATTGATTTTTAATTCTAAGAATTTGATTATCTATACATTTAAAGAGCTGTAAACTTATTCATGGAAAACAGAATTTAAAAAGCTGGTGGCTGCCTACAGCCAGTTCCTTGAAGGATACATAAATGTTTTGTAGAGTTCTTGTGTTCCCTGTGTCGTGTGTCCTCTCAGGGAGCTGATGTCTAATTTTGGACTACTTACTCTTCAGCAACAATTTGGCAGTTCCTTAAGGCAAATAAAAATATTATGACTGAGTTACCAACCAGAAATTCAGTAAAACATTTGTCCATTTTCAGTCACCAGGCTTTTTGTGTGTGTGTGTTGGACAATATTCAGTATTTCTCTTTGCCATTGGTGAATATGATTAATGAAAATATGTTGCTTGATTATCCACTTTTCATCATTTACTTATTACTGAATAGGAATGTTAAATTTGACATCCAACACATCTATTTCATATCTTTAACAGAGAATGCTCTAATTATAAAAACTGAAGCTTAATTTTACTATGCTACCTGGATCTATGTTGAACAATGACAAGGGAAATAAAGAAAGTGTATAACTGGAATTTAATTAGCAGATAGTAAAAATTCTGAGACTGTCATGGATAGAGGGTCAGAAAGGAGCATGTCTTTATAAATGCCACTCTAAATAAGGTAAGTGTATAGCACAACAGCTTCATATACATATACAGAAGAAATAAGCCTCTGCCATAGATAATTTGTGGTTACAGAGGTCAAGTTGAAAACTAAGAGTTAAAACCCACAAGAGAAAAAGCTCAACTCCTAACTATAACCCTATTGTAGACAGAAACTAAACTACAAATCAACATTAATAGGTTTTGTGCTTTTCCTAACCCAGACATACAGAAAACATTTTTTTCCCCTCAACTTCTTGTTTCTTTTCTCTATTCTGTCATTTCCAGAGCTGGAAATTGTTATTTCAGTTTGAAGACATACTCATAATTACTTGGGTATTTCTGTGGCAGATGCAGCAAATGTTCAAATATATTTCTTGTATGATTGAATGAATAAACACAGAAACATGTAGCTGGTTCAGGATTAGCAGTTGGCCTCATGGCAATCACTAGCCCAGGGCAGGAAAGGAGTTGATAGCAGGTAAAGGTATTTTCTTTTGCAAGGCAAGTTGCAACTTTAAAGACACCCGGGCGCCAGGCAGGTTTTCTTTGGTAAAGGCCAAATGGCCCAAAGAATAGCCGTTTAATGGATATGCAAAAAGAGTGGCTAATTCACAGACTTATCCAAAAACCCCCCTTCTGAAGTTGACAGTTTACAAGCCTGCAGTTTCTGGAAACCATTTGTTCTTTGAAAAATCTGATTTTGCTGAGTACAACCTTGTAAGATTCCAAAGGAAGTATTTAATCACTCAACACGACCCCCCTCCATTACCTAAATGAGGGTATAAGACCCCATGTCTCCTGTTCTGGGGTGCTCGAGCTTGATTTGGATGCATGAAATTCTCGGCCCGCTGAGCTAGCCAGCGTAATGAAGTGCCACTTCCTATAATAGTCTCAGTGTCACAATCTGTTTTTCCTGCTACATTTCCACAATGTACCTGAAATGGAAACTCTGGCTGTTTTCCAGAATAAAAAATTGATTTTATAACTCAAGTAAGTAGAACTTATTTATTTTGCATTTTAAAAAGCACAGAGCTAGGTTTCTGGCATTAGTTGAGTGGTATAATAGTGGCAGGGCTGGTGTCTCAAAATATTTTGTCAGTTTAGACAATATTTTCTTGTCTCCTCAGGAATGTAGGGCAGCTGCTGCAAAACCATGGGAAGAGGGGGAGCAAAATGCAAGCTCCAGTCATAGTGTTCCCTTTTATGAAAAAAGCAGATGCTTTCCCAGAAATCACTTTAGTAGACTTCTCACATCTTCTGAGCTAGAACTGAATCACATGGTTTATTAATCTGTATGGTCTGCCATAGCAAAATATCACTCACTGGATGGCTGAAACAACAAATTTTTTTTCTCACAGTTCTGAAGGCTCCAAATCTAACATTAAGGTGCCATCGATGTCAGTTTCTAGGACCCCTTTCTGACTTATAGACATCCTTACATGGTCTTTCCTCCGTGTACATGTGGAGACAGGTAACTCTGGTGTCCCTTCCTCCCAGTGGAATCACATTAGCTCCACCCCATGTGACCTAATTTAATCTTAATTTATCTACCTCCAAATATAGCCACATTAGGAGTTAGGTCTTCAATATCTGTTTTTTTAGGGGACACTATTCAATCCATAATGTATGATCACCTATAGCTTCAAAGAAGGCTGAAATTTAAGGATCAAAGTTATCATACATGGCTTAGACCAGATTTCCTCATTTAAGGTTTGATTATTCATTGTGAGGCAACCCTGTGCACTTTATAATGTTTACAGCATCCCTGGCTTCTTCCCAGTTGATGGCAGTGACAAGTTGCACCCTTTGCCACCTCCAAATTGTAACAACTCAAAATGTCTTCAGACATTGCCAAATGCAACTGAGTAGGGTGGGCTGAAATTATGAGCCCCAGCCCCAGCCGAGAACCACCAGCTTGGACCATAATCCATGGCTTGATGTTGGGTTTGTTGCTACCTTGCACAAAATGTGGGATCTCTTGATTAAAACATTAACAGATTATGAGGGAAAGTTGTAGGATAGACAGTTAACATAGTCTGCCACAGAACTCCTTATATGTCTTCATAAAGGTCTCAGAGAGATTCACTTTTTTTTTTAAAAAAAGG
>NW_007036458.1:0-1677 GCF_000164805.1 Carlito syrichta | reverse complement strand
ATACTCAACTTCTCCTGTTGGATCAACTATTGCTTTTTGTCCAAAAGTTTTTAGGATAGCTCTTTATACCTGAGACAAGAATATAAATAGTTAAGAAATAAGACCAAGGCTATTGCATCCAGAGTTTGGACATGTAGAATGAAGTAACAAAGGAGAGGCCCATGACGTGAGTAAATTTATTTCACTCAGATTATAGTGGCTCTACTCTAGAAAGAATGAAATAGAAAAATGAAAGCAGGGGGCAGAGATTGCCCAGTAGGGTGGTGTGGTAACAGGACAGTGCAGTGGCTTCTACATCACAAGGGAGTGTCCCATGTGGAAATGAGTCCAATGCAAACAGATGGGCCACCTCTAACCCTCAGGTGAGGAAGGAGAGATGCAATACAAATAACTGCAGATAGTGACACAATAACCAAGCCAGAGAGATTCAAACAGGGATAATAGAGGAAAACAATTTTACCTTCAATCCTAATATGTCAGTCACCAACAAATTGTGATTATCTGATTCTATCCTCCTTCTCTTTCTGCACTTTCTCCTGACACCATTCCTCTTTTGGTCCTGGACATTTTCTGTGATCAGCAAGCTCTTTTACCATTTCAATTATTCTAATGCTTCCTCCAACTCCTAGCATCAGGGCCAGTCCTGGGTTTCACTCCTTTATTACCTGAGGGCTGGAGGTGGCCCACCAGTCTGCCTGGAATCCATTTCTATGTGGGACAATGGCTGCCCCTTGTGATGTAAAAGACGCCAAGCTAGCCGGGCTTGGTGGCTCAACCTGTAATCCTGCGCCTTTGGGAAGCTGGGGTGAGTGGGTTGCCTGATTTCGTGGGATTGAGACCTGCCTGGGCAACTTGGTGAGACCTCATCTCTACAATAAATCAAAAATTAGCCGGGCATGGTAGCGCATGCCTGTAGTTCCGGCTACTCGGAAGGCTGAGGTGGAAGGATCTCCGGAGCCCAGCAGGTCGAGGCCCAGCACTCCAGTCTGGGTGACAGAGACTCCAACTCAAAAAAAAGAAAATAGAGTTTAAAAATCAGCAAAGTTAAATTATAGTGCTTATAGAAGCACAATTTAGGTGATATATTCATTTTAAAAATAAGCAAAGAGGGATTACAATAAAGTCACAACAGGGGATACATTGGAGGTAGAGGAGGGGATGTGATCAGGATGAGGTCCTTGGACATGTCTTCTGGGATGGGTAACAAACTTCTATCTCAACATGAGCTGCAGTTGCAAGTTTGTAAGTCTACCTAATTCATTAAGCCACACATAGCCTTTGTGTGGTTTTATCTGTTTCACAATAAAAAGATTTTAAACCACATTTAATAAATATTGAGTGTAAAGAATATCTGAAACCCTCAAAAATATTAAGCAAAGATGCATGTGAGTAGGTATAACTGGTACTTAGACTCATTGTAAAACTGTTTGGTATGCTTTCTTAACTACTTTCACTTTCTACCTTTTCCTGTCAAAGAAACTGGCTGGTTATATAGATTTTTTTCATCTAAAAGACATATTGATTTTACTAGGAGGCTAAACCATAACGATTTTGCTTCTCCCAGTCTGTTTCTTCCCTGACATTCCAAATTACAGATCTATCATTTTTGACAGTTTTTGTGTGTGTGTGTGCGTGCCTGCCTGCCTTACCTTTTCCCCTGGTTATTTACAGGTCTTT
>NW_007036457.1:0-1137 GCF_000164805.1 Carlito syrichta | reverse complement strand
GCACCTGGAGCCTCCCTGAGTGACCCGTGGCTGGGTCTTGGGTGCCGGGCAGGGACAATGTAGCCAGGGAGGGAGCTGGGACCCGAGACTCCCAGGCACATGGTGGAACAGCAGCAGCAGGGGGCCAAAATATCCGACCCTGCGGTGGGACCGAAGGTCCCCGGGTCTCAGACCAGTGCAGCTGGTGGTGCTTTGGGGGATGGGGGAAGAAAAGTAAGAGTATTTTTGGGAACTCATGTTTGGAGAATCTCACAAGTCCACCTTTGCCGTCACCATCTTGTTCCCGTCCTCGGATTTTTTTTTAATTTTAAATTTTTTGTAGTGATAAGGTCTTGCTATGTTACCTAGCCTGGTCTTGAACTCCCAGGCTCAAGCAATCCTCCTATCTCAGCCTCCCAAAGATCTGGGATTATGGGACCTTCTTTCTGTGTTCTTATATGAAGAAAGGGGCAAATGCTGTACCCTCACATAGTTAAAGGTAGAAGGGCAAAAAAGGAACTATAACTTTTAAGATCCTTTTTGTAATTAAGGAACTGCACATTTACAAAACTGAATGCCGGTTATGATCTAGGAGGTCTAGCATTAAAGTTTAATATATATATATATATATATATATATATATATATATATATATATCTACACTAATCTCTAGAAATGCCATTTTGAAGTGAATCCTTGCTTTCTGTTTGGTTTATGAAAATTTTCTTTTTCTTTACAAATATGGTTTAATTAAAACAAAGCAACGATTCAATAAAGGGTAAATCTGGTTAATGAAGACCCTACTTGGTGTGAATAATTCAAACCAATTTTTTAAGTTATATTTAAGTCATACTGGATTATTTTATTAAATTTTCAAAGAGGAACTCTCAAATTTAGAAAAGTTTATGGTATGAAATAGTTCATCACAGAAGACATTGTATTATTTTAGACTCTTGTGCTCATTAAACCCATAATTTACAAACTATTCCGGAAACCATATCATATATGAAATGAGAGAAAAACAGACTCTGTTTCCTAATTCCATGAGCCTTCAGAGAACTCAAGTTAGTCATAGTTACTTCACTAAAGAAAAGATAAACAATGACATCTTGTGGCTAAAAATCTTCCTCCATTTTTGATAATTTTGTGTTTCTAAGA
>NW_007036456.1:0-496 GCF_000164805.1 Carlito syrichta | reverse complement strand
AGCTGTTCCCCTAGGGCTAAGATTAGAAACTAAATTACCATGATAGTTTGTCGCCCTGCCCCTAGCCAGGCAGAACGTTTTCTTTTGTTTTGTTAATTACTGAAACTCTGTCTGCTTCAGTCCATGGCCACCATCTTGGCAGCCCTGCATTTCCTTGTTCAAGAGTGTGACAGCTACTATTTGATTTTTAGAGTGGACTTGTTAGGATAAAATATATACATATACATTCATAGTTGCGTAAATTTATGCTTGCTGTTTTGTTTTCTTTTGCTACATTATTCAAATATAATAATTACTATACGATTTATAAAAGAATTAACGATAATGTATTAGCTTAATAAGATATAGCATAGTATTAAAGTCCAATCACTAGATCATATAAAAATTAAAGTTTAACTTTTTATCTACAGGGTGCCTGAATGAAACGTCATTGTACACCTACCCTTAACTGTACCCCCCAAAACCATAATAAAAACTACTGATTAATGAAAAAAAA
>NW_007036455.1:0-524 GCF_000164805.1 Carlito syrichta | reverse complement strand
GAGTGAGTTTCTGACTAAAAAAAAAAAAAAAAACTTAGTGTTCTCACTGAAGTCCTGATGTCATCTGTGGCATTGCTATATACAATGGAGTATCACCATCTTTACAGTAGTTACACCTTTTCAGGTCTTCATATTATTTGGTTACCTTTAATGTTGAACATGCAATTCTTGATTTCAAGTGACCAGTATCCTCTCATGTTAATAAACCACATGACCAGTATCCTCTCATGTTAATAAACCACATGACTGCTGTTGCTCTACACTAAGATAAAAATCAACACTTAAGCATATAGGATGTATTAGATACTGTATAGAATGCATGAAAGTTGATGGTGTAATCTCAGTTTTAAAAGTGTCCCAACTGGAATTTTAAACACTGTAGGATCCACTGAGTAAAAGAACTAGAAAAAAACAGCCTGCCGGGCTCGGTGGCTCAGCCTGTAATCCCATGCTTTGGGAGCCCACGGGTTCGAGACCCGCCTGGGCAACTTGGCGAGACCTCATCTCTACAATAAATCAAAAAA
>NW_007036454.1:0-705 GCF_000164805.1 Carlito syrichta | reverse complement strand
GGAGCTCTTTCACACCATTACACCGAAGAAGGCGTGAGGTCTAGGAGTTAAGCCTGATCGAGAGAAGACTGCTCTTGAGAGCAGTGCCCAGGAAAGGAGGGACCTGGAGTCATACCAGACAGACAGTCAGTCACCCAGGTGTCATGGAGCAAGTTCCGCGGAAGGGCCATGACCAGAACGGGAAGCAGGAGGCAGTTAAGGAAGGATGTAGCTTCTGATAACAAATCTCCAATGTGATACGAAATTGGAGTTTGCAGGTCGCACACAAATATAACTTTATAAAAGAGAAACGGGCAAGAATCATCTCTCCAATACATCCAAAAATTAGCCGGGCGTGGTAGCACGCGCCTGTACTTAGAGCTACTTAGAACGCTGAAATTGAAGGATCGGCGGAACCCAGCGGGTCCAGGCTGCGGTGGCCGGGAGCGGCCACTGCACTCCAGTGTGGGCGACAGAGTGAGACTCCATCTCCAAACCATAACAGAAAAAAGCCAGGTTCCGTGACTCAGCCTGTAATCCTGCGATTGAGGAGGCTGCGGGGGGAGGACAACCTAAGCCCGGGGGTTCGAGACCCACCTGGGCTCCTTGGGGAATCCTCATCTCTACAATAAATCAAGAAATCAGCCGGGCGTGGTAGCACAGGCCTGTAATGCCAGCTCCTCGGAAGGCTGAAGCGGAAGGATCAATGGATCCGAGCAGATCGAG
>NW_007036453.1:0-766 GCF_000164805.1 Carlito syrichta | reverse complement strand
CAAGAAGAAATAGGAAGGAGCTGATATTTGAGATAACAGTTATAAAGAATTCTGTGAAGAAATAAATAACAAATTGATAAGCATGGAAAGCAGAATTACCCAAGCAGAAGAAAGAATCTCAGAGCTTGAGGACCAAAATATAGAAATAACCCAAACTCTTAAAAAACACAGAAAATAAGCTAAAAAAGACAGAACAAAACCTTCAAGAGATGAGTGACTACCTCAAGAAGCCTAACCTAAGAATAATCGGACTCCCTGAGGCAGAAAGAGAAACAGAGACCACATTGGAACAAACTTTCCATGAGATCATTCAAGAAAATTTCCCTCATCTAATCAGTGATACAAAAATTCAAACACAAGAGATTCAGAGAACCCCCGCAAGACAACAAATGAGAAGACCAACTCCTAGACACATAATAATTCGCCTAAATAAAGTAGGCACAAAAGAAAAAATCCTAAAGGCAGCAAGAGAAAAAGGCCAGATCACCCACCATGGAAGACCAATCAGAATAGCAGCAGATTTATCTGCAGAAACCCTGCAGGCTAGGAGAGCTTGGAGCCCTATCTTCAAAGTCCTAAAGGATAAACAATTTCAACCAAGAATAACCTACCCAGCCAAGCTAAGCTTCATCAGTGAGGGAGAATTAAAATCTTTCCCAGATATCCAATCCCTAAGAACTTATGCAGCCACAAAACCATCTCTACATGAAACACTTAAGAAAGGACTAAACACAGAAGAAAAGGAAAAAAGAACAACGTTCTTCTC
>NW_007036452.1:0-759 GCF_000164805.1 Carlito syrichta | reverse complement strand
TTCCCAGTAACTGAAATTACAGGCACGTGCTACACACCCAGTTGATTTTTGATTATTGTAGAGATGAGGTCTTGCTGCCCAGGCGAGTCTCGAACCCGCGGGCTCAGGCAGTCCACTCACCTCAGCCTCCCAAAGGCATGGGATTACAGGCTGAGCCACCGAGCCTGGCTGAAACAAGATATTTTCAAAGGAAAATCTGCGATGAGACTGCTGATAGGCCTATTAAACGTCTTTGAAAAAGAAAACTGACGAGGACTGTTTTTCAGCCCCAGAGTTAAGTTTAACAATGGTTCTAAAGGCCCATAGCTTCTATCAAGAATATGGCATGAATAAACCCCCAAAAAGCAAGGTTTACTTTAAAAGACAGATGCTGTGGCCCTACTCATTTTCCCAACCAAAGGGAGGGTTGCCAGCATTCCAATTTCAGACTTTAAGTCCAAATTCCCTGCTTTTATGGCTAAGACACTCGACATTAACACAGTATCTGTAGCTACTTTGCACATCATGGATAAGAAAAAATTCAAGGAACACATATAGACTAGTCCCAAAGGTTTGGGGCTTTCACCAAACATACTGTATTTAAAATATGTGGCTATTGCTTTGATAAACTCTGGTGTGGATGTGACTCTTGGAGCTATAACCAGACCATGTTTCCTAGCTTTGTATCACTCTCTACCTTGGAGAAATGAATCTTCTCTCTTTCTCTCTCCCTTTCTCCAATGTACTTTCTAAATGAACTATATTTCCAAGGTAAAAATA
>NW_007036451.1:0-665 GCF_000164805.1 Carlito syrichta | reverse complement strand
CTGTGTCTGTAGGGGAGGCCAGAGGGAGAAGGCCCTAGAGGAGACCCGCAAGGAAGTGATACTTCCTCCGACTTGAAGGCCAGGGGCCAGATTATTTGCCTGCAGCCCCTCCTTCCTTATCGCCCAGCCCTGCTTTTTCATCAGGGTTCTTTTACCACTTCCTGCTCTCCCCCATTTTCAGTTTGCCCCAGGGAGGAAGGAGGGAAGAAGAAAGGGGAGAGAAAGGAAATTGTCAAGTCTTCTCTGGAAAACCCACTGTGGTGGCCGCGCATGATGTTTCAACAACAAAAAGTTGTACATTTTGAAATTCCCCATCATGGAAACCGTTACAAAACTCTAAACAGATGTTGTGAAACCTCTCAGTGTTCAGCCAATGTAATAATTTCTCAATTCTAACTACAGTAGGTCAGGTCTGTTGTAAAAGTTACTTAAGTGACAGCTCCTTGTTAAATTCTTGGGATAGACCAGTGGCTGTCAAACTTCTTTGACCCCAATCCATATCAAGAAACATGTTTTACCTGTGCCCAAATACACAGTTATCTGTACGCAGATCAAAAACAAAGGAAAAAAATCTGGTCAACAGGCCTCTCCCACTAACTTGCTGGGGGAATATAGTCTGGGACAGTCATGTATTTGGGGGAAATGTAAACACAAGTGAGTGTGAG
>NW_007036450.1:0-653 GCF_000164805.1 Carlito syrichta | reverse complement strand
TATGGGAGCCTGAGTAGACTAATACACATATGTCTAAGACCAATCATGGTGATCTCATTCCCCTTGCCTGTGGTGGATTTAGACATGGGTACTTGATCTGTTTCTAGCTGCTGAGACAGGACAGGAAGTCTTCAAGAGGCTTTGAGGAAAGTTTCCCATTCTGAAACAGGGACCCAAGAATTAAAGACTCTGGATTTTGTCACATCTGGACTTAATGCCTGGAATGGCTGTAGCCACTCTGCTACCAGGCAGTCATGGCAGAACAGAAAGAGGGACTGAAGCTGTATGGTCTAGAGTCCATGCTTGTTGTAGGAGAGGAAACTCTGTATTATACTTGGAGGCTATTAGGTATTTGTTCCTTATAGCCAGAAACATCCTAGCTGAAGACAAAACTGAACACACTACAAATGGCTTCCCTAACCCACTCATGGGGTATTTACAGTTGAAAAGTCATTTTTTTTTTTTTTTTTGAGTTGGAGTCTCACTCTGTCGCCCTGACTGGAGTACAGTGGCCGCTCCCGGCCACCGCAGCCTCAACCTGCTGGGCTCCGGCGATCCTTCCGCCTCAGTCTTCCAAGTAGCCGGAATTATGGGCATGCGCTACCACGCCCGGCTGATTTTTTGATTTTTTGTGAGATGAGGTCTCGCTGCCC
>NW_007036449.1:0-738 GCF_000164805.1 Carlito syrichta | reverse complement strand
CATTTTTTGACTTGACAATGGATGGCATTTAGGACTGAATCTGAGACTTGCATTTGCTGTTTTAGGGCAAGACTTTCTAGTTTCTTTAAGTTTTTTGGATGCCACCGCAGAAAGTTATGAATACTTATGGCCCAGCCTCATGGACACAAGATGAGTGTCAAAAATGCTGCATGCCTAAATTACATTATCAGGTTACAAACTGTCTTAAAAATTAGAACTAATCAAACAGTCACGGGTTTTGAGCTTGTTCCTCAGCAGCAAGCCCAAATGCGCACAGCTAGTTATCAAAACCACTTAGCTTTGAACTACCTGCTGGTGAAAAAAAAAAAGTATGTGATAAATTTAATAACTCTAACTGTTGTTTACAAATAGATAATAATTGATATAGCCACCAATGTTAAAAAAAAAAAAAAAAACTTGCTCTTGTCCCAGTGCAAATCTGGCAACACATAAAAATCAGCAATTAATTTAAAAACATGTTCTCGGGTATAGAAAAACTTAAGTATATTATTAAATTTATACTCCTATTGATAAGATCCTGTCTTATCCTCTCTTGCATAGTCCCAATAATTATAAACGCCATTTCTAAGTTTGTAAAAAGTTGTTTAACAAAAAACTGCAGCCCATATAATGTTAATGCAACAAATTAAAAATAATGGTGCTTTAAATCTATAAAATATCAAACATCAAGGGGGGAATGACGTGAAAAAAGGGGGGTTGGTAGCAGTTAAAGATATT
>NW_007036448.1:0-1580 GCF_000164805.1 Carlito syrichta | reverse complement strand
CACCTTCCAAACTCACCACTAGAAGCAGATGCAGACCTGCACCTAGATGCTCAAAACCCAAGGATACTCACCTACAAAACACCCACACACAGTCCATAAGACACACACACATGCATACATACCCCCGCACACACATACACTCTTCAGAGCTGGTTTTCACATAACGTTAAACTCAAATGTATACAAAAGCCCAAGAAAGACCCAATGTCCAGGTAGAGAGACAGTGGACCCCTCTCAGTTATAGTCTCCCTTTCCTCTAGTGTAGCCATCTCAGTTACTCAGGTCCAGGTCACATGGTCCCCCTGGCCCCATGCAAGAGTCCTCATCATAGGAGGACCAGCCCATAGGGGTGTGTCTGGGGAGCCTGCTGGGGTGATGGGCAGGAAGTGACTCCCCACTTGTACTACACACCACCTCATACTCGATCCCTTCTTGGGACCCCCATGATCTGGGAAATGCTGATTGGAATAATGAGGAGCAGAGAGGACTTGGTACCCCTGTTGGTGATGACAGAAGGCTGCACCCAAGGTGAGGAGATGGGGTCCGTGCCCCAGGCAGATGGAGAAGACAAGGACCTAGCGAGGGGCTGTGGGACCTAAATTGCAGCCCCTACTCAGAGGCCTGCTTCCCTGTTGACAGGGCCCTAGTGTCCAACAGCCTCCTGAGGAAGCAAAGCATCCCTTTCCCCACTCCTTGGCCATCTGGTGTTCATTATCACGAACCTAGCTTGAGCCCTCCCTGCACTCTCTGGACACCTCTGGAATTCAAATGTAGAAGCCAAAGACACTCATTCTTAAGGCCACCAGCAACAGGAGAGGGATGTGGGTGGGGTTTCCTGTGTGCCATAGTGGGCAGGGAGGGGTTTTGTGTGGTGGCTCTTCAGGGTACCCTTGCATCATGCCCTCAGCCTGGAGGCAGCTGAGACATTTCACTTGGACTGTAGGAGTTTAGGAGACTGGGATTCAGGGGTCAACCAGATGTCTGGCAGCTGGACTCATGTGTGTCATGGGCTTGTGGGGCCACAGGGCAGGTGGTGCACCTTGGATCAGGAAAACAGAAAGGCCACTAGGCCATGGGATTAGCGAAAAGCAACTGGCACCCCTGCCTGCCCTCTCCAGGGCACACAGCCCAAAGATTTTCAGTTCAGCCAGGTCACCTTCTCCCTGTTGTGTGGTCCAGTCTACCCAAGCCTGTGGTAGTGTTTGAGGCTAAGTCTGACTGACAGCCCAGTCCCCAAATCATCAATGACCCATGACCCACCTCATCATCCTTGTACAGGGAGAGATTCTCTGTGGTCAGCACAAACCAATACATCTTGGAGCTCCCCTTCATAATGCCAATATTGTTGATGGTCAGTCAGCCATTCAGGATGACCTGGAGGGTGAGGGGGCTGGAGGTCAGCAGACGGGGCTGGAGGTCTCTTCAGGGAGGATGGGGTGGGCAAAGAGAGACATCCAAAAGCCCAATCCTCAGAGGCCTGGCTAGTTGGGGAGGATAGGGACCAGACCTACCCGGGTTAAACCACAAGAGAGCAGAAGGGAAGACAACAGAAGATAGAGGTCAGCTCAGGAAAAAGAGCC
>NW_007036447.1:0-729 GCF_000164805.1 Carlito syrichta | reverse complement strand
GCCACACTCAACCAAGCAGACCTTTCGTCATGTAGAGCTCGGGGTGGGGATAGATCATGGGCATGTGTCACTACTCTCAATGCTCTCTCGGAGACCAAACCTTTCTGGTGGCTTGGCTGCCTAAATTAGGACAACTTCCAGGGACTTTGAAGAACTTTTGGAAAGCAGCAGCTATCATGGGCTAGGATTGTCCTCCGAGTGGATGTCCACCGAGCTCCCATACTGTTGGTGCAGGTGTGGAATCTCTAGGCTTTTTCTTCAATTATTCATTGGAAGGCATTCATCGGCATTTCGGACACCAATCCTCAGCCACGTATAGTAAAATGAATTCAATGAGAAACCATGCCAAGTGGGATTGATTTCTGGGAAACATGTGTAGCACGACGTACAAAACGTAAATCTCATTTCAACAAAACTCAATCAACGGAAAATACCGCACTAGCAGTATAAAAGTAGCCACATACAACCTTCTTTATTGAGGTCGAAGGGATTTGAGAAAAATTCACACTGATTCATGATACAAACACTAAAATGTAACTCCGAATAGAAGAAAACCTCCTTCACCTGATAAAGGCCACATAGGAAAACACAAAACTGACATGATTACTCCATGGTGAAACTCTCAGCTTTTCCCTGAAGATCAAGAAGTATACGTGGATATAGTTTTCCACCACTTCCCTTCAAGATAGGGTCAATTATGCTGAACAGAGCAATTAAACAAAAAACAAT
>NW_007036446.1:0-1328 GCF_000164805.1 Carlito syrichta | reverse complement strand
GCTATGGTAGGAGTTAAGCTTTCATCATGAGGATGATGGGATACTCTGCTAAAACAAGGAAATGCCATGACCTAACTTACATTTCTAAAAAGCCATTCCAGCTACTTTCCAGGAAACACTTGTGAGAAAAAACAAATAGTTTAGGGAAGAAAGTTGGGGGTTTTGACTTAGGAGATAGAGGTAGTAAGTGAAGTAATCAGATTAGAGAGATATATACACACTATATATAATAAATATACATATAATATATATAAAATAAAATAAATATAAGAAATATATATTTATATATACTTTTTTTTAGTTGGAGTCTCACTCTGTCATTCAGGCTGGAGTGCAGTGGCACACTCACAGCCACCACAGCCTTGACCTGCTGGACTCAGGTGATCTTTCTGCCCCAGCCTTCAAGTAGCTGAAAATACAGGCACAGACCACCACACTCAGCTAATTCTTTTGACTTATTGTAGAGACAAGGTCTCACCAAGATGACCAGGCTGGTCACGAATCCCTGGGCTGAGGCAATCCTCTCACTTCTGCCTCCCAAAATTCTGGAATTACAGGCATAAGCCCCATGCCCAGCTAGTTTTGGTTATATTTTAAAAGTAAAGCTTGTGCTGGTAGATTGAATGCAGGGAATACAGGAAAGAGAGGCGTTAATGAGGCCTCCCTGACTTGAACTATTAAGTGAGGTTGAACACTGGGAAAATAGTAATAAGTTTGGATCTTTTTTAAAAAAAAGATACTTATCAGACAACCAAATGGAGACAAACAGTACAGAAAAGGAAATTTTTTAAAATTGAGAAATAATCCCTCTACTTAAAAAACAAACATCTGCTAACATTTCCTTTGAAACTAATTAGATAAGTTTGAAAAATAACTTTCTCCAAATAATTTTTCTGAAGTGACTTTATATAAACATATATATCTCAAAAATCAAATAGAAATACAGTGTAAAGCAAGAGTCCCCACTGATCATAGTCATTTGACATCCAAAGCTTTCTCTGAATAATCTAAAAATTATCTCTAAATACAAATAGTAACATGTGAGATATTTTTCATCTCTAAAAATATTAAATTAAATTTCCTACTATAGCAAGTCAAGATGCTATGTAAACTGACCAACTATACCAAGTGACAAATTAGCTATTTATCACTTAAGATCATAAATGCTCAGCATTTTACAAAATTTACTATTATCTCCATAGTTTGTCCATTCCTTAATCTCTCAGCAGGTAATCAGAACAATTTAATAATTATTATACTTCACCTTCTGATATACTTGGTGGCCTAACTTTTTCAAAGAAGAGAGTCAACATTATACGATATTTAAC
>NW_007036445.1:0-657 GCF_000164805.1 Carlito syrichta | reverse complement strand
GAAATAACTAGCTAGCTTCCTATCTATCTAGCTAGCTAGCCAACTTAACTAGTTAGCTAGCTGACATAACTAGCCTACTCAAATTGCTGGCTACATATCTAGCCAGTTGAGTTTTCCAGATGAAATAAGTAAAGAGACAGTGGTCTAGCCATCTGAATTAACTAGCTTTTTTTCTAGCTAGCAAGCTGGCTAGCCAACTGACTTAATGAGGTGACTTAACTAGCTACACAGCTGGTTAGCCAGCTGACTTAACTAGTTGATTAACGAGGTAGGCAGCTGGCCAACCAGGTTTTTAAACTAGATGGCTTAACTAGTTATCCAGCTGGCTAGCCAGCTGAATGAACTGGCTCTCTAGCTCTCTAGCCACCTGGATAGTCAGCTTTCTTAACTAGCTGAATTAATTAGCTAGCCAGCTGGCTAACCATCTGACTTTACTATGTTTCCAACTAGCTAGCAAGCTGGCTATCCAGCTGACTTAACTAGCTGTTTTAACTAGATGCCCTGCTTTCTAGCCAACTGAATTAACTAGCTTGCTACATAGTTAGCCAGCTACCTATCCAGCTGAATTAACTAGGTAACTTATCTTTTTAGCAAGCTGAATTAACTGGCAAGCTAATTAGCTAGCCAGCTGGCTAGTCAGCTGGCACAACTTGGTCA
>NW_007036444.1:0-945 GCF_000164805.1 Carlito syrichta | reverse complement strand
CATCATTCTTTGAATGAGTTTTATATTCCCCAGTGAGTCTTGGAGCTTTTTTCAAATAAGAGTTGGTTGAGAATTTGAGGATTTCATTCTTTCCTGATCCATTGGCCTATAGACCTATTTTTGTACCAATACCAGGCTGTTTGAATACAGTAAACTCATAGTAAATTTAAGGTCTGGAACAGCGATAGCTCCTGCATTGTTTCTTTTGATAAGGATTCTTTTGGCTATTCATGATTGTTTAGGGTTTCATATGAATGCTCTACTGTAATTTCCAGTTCTGAGACAGTGATGTTACCTTAATAGTTATTTCAATGTATCTGTAGATACATTGAAATAACCATTAATCTTTTCAATTAAAAGATGTAAACATGTCAGGGAAACAAGCAGGTCCTATTGCCATTTGTGACATCAGCCTCAGAACTTAGACATCATAATGGGAGGGACCATGACTACTGAGCAATCCTTAGGTATCAAGGACTTGGTACACTGCTCTGCCAAATGCAGTAGACATGGGTGGTTTCATTCCCAAGAAGTGAGGGAAACAAGCTGTTCACACCTATCCAAAAACTTTTTCAGGGATAAGCGGCCATTCAAGAATCCACTGAATAAGGCAGACTTCTCTTTATAAGCAGGATTTATTGAGATGAGAGAATAGCTCCCACAGTGGGAGGGGACGTGAGGGGTTTGCCCACGAGGTAATCTGTTATTATTATGGTCAAAGTGTCCTGTTGTAGCTTGGTTATGGCCCATTCAAATAATATTTTAGCGCCTTCTTTAGATTTAAAAGTTTCGGATGCATTTAGTATTATTTAACAGCCTTTGAGCAGTATTTCTCTCAGGATTTAAACATAGCTTTAGGTAGGTTCAAAGATAATTTTCCAGAATTTCCAATTATCTAAATTTTTATACAAATGAGGAGCCCAAATAATTACTTCTTTGTAAGTC
>NW_007036443.1:0-839 GCF_000164805.1 Carlito syrichta | reverse complement strand
AGGTAGCTAGCTAGTTAAGTCAGCTAGATAGCTACCGGGCTAGCTTGTGATGTCAGTGAGTTAAGTCAGCTGGCTAGCAAACTGGGTAACTGGTTAAGTCAGCTAATTTAGTCAGCTGTCTAGCCTGCTGGCTAGGTAGGTAGCTAGCTAGATAAGTCAGCTTGCTAGCCAGCAGGCTGACTAGCAAGTCAGCTAGTAAAGTCAGCAAGCTAGACTGCTGACTAGGTAGGTAGTTAGCTAGTTAAGTGAGCTGGCTAGCCAGCTTGCTAGCTTAAATCAGCTAGGTGAGTCAGCTGGCTAGCCAGGTGGCTAGATAGGTAGCCAGCTAGTTAAGGTAGTTGTCTAGACAGCTGACTAGCTGGTTAAATCAGCTAGTTAAGTCACCTGGCAACCAGTTGGCTAGCTAGTTAAGTCAGCTCGTTAAGTCAGTTGGCTATCCAACTGGTTAGCTACTTAAAAAGTTAGTTAAGTCAGATGCCTAGCCATCTGACTAGCTAGTTATTTCAGCTAGGTAAGTCAGCTGGCTAGCTAGGAAGCTAGCTATATAAGTCAGTTAGTTATGTCAGCTTACTAGCTAGTTAAGTCAGCTAGTTAATCAGCTTGCTAGCTACATAGTTGTCTAGGAAGCTAGCTAGTTAAGTCAGCTAGTAAGCCAGCTAGTGAGCAAGGTAGCTAGCTGGTTAAGTCAGCTAGTTAAGTTAGCTTGCTAGCTAGTTAAGTCAGCAAGTTAAGTCAGCTGGCTAGCCAGCTGCCTAGCTGGGTAGTTAGCTAGTTAAGTCAGCTGGCTAGCCAGTTAGCTAGCTAGTTAATTAACCTAGTTAAGTCAACTCAATAAACAG
>NW_007036442.1:0-570 GCF_000164805.1 Carlito syrichta | reverse complement strand
CAAACACACAGAAATTGGCAAAGGGTATGAACACAATGTTTACAGAAAATTAGAATGGCCTTTAAACCTAAGAGGAGACCAACTTCATTAAAAAAAAAGTGAAATGCAGCAGGACATGGTGGCTTAAGCCTGTAATCCCAGCACTTCAGGAGGCTGAGGTGAGGGTATTGCCTGAGCCCACGGGTTCAATAACAGCCTGTGCACCTTGGTGAGGCCTTATCTCTACAAAAAAAAAAAAGAAAAAAATTTAGCCAGGCATGGTAGCAGGCACCTGTAGTTCCAGCTACTTGGAAGGCTAGAGCAGAAGGATTGCCAGAGCCCAGCAGGTCGAGGCTGGAGTGGCCATGAGGGTGCCACTGCACTCCAGCCTGAGTGAGAGAGTGAGATTCCAACTCAAAAAAAAAAAAAAGTGAAATGCAAATGAGGTGGCATGTCTTACCCACCAGATAGGCAAATAACACAATTCTGGACAACATACTGTGTTGATGACGATGTGGCCCACATGCATGGCTGAAAGGAGTACGCCAATGCTCTTCAGAGAGCAACTTGGCAGTATCTGCTGGAATTAAA
>NW_007036441.1:0-954 GCF_000164805.1 Carlito syrichta | reverse complement strand
ATACTGCAAACCGAGGGCAGACCATATCTCATTAACCAGGGACCCTGCAAAATCAATGATTTATCACAGACAAATAACAGAGTTCCATATGTTCTCCCTCATGAGCTGAACTTGTTCAATTATAGTGCTATAAGAAAGTGATTGGGAGTAGTGGAAAACATTTTAGGGGGAGGGGTTAGATTGGCAGTGGAGGAATATTCCAAACTTAGGGAGAGCCATAACTCCTCAACCAGGGACCCTGCATAATCAGTGTTTGTGTATCTAACTCTGAATTGTACCCCATATTTTTTTAAAAATTAAAATAATAAATAAATGTAAGCTGTAAAACGTACAACTGACGTCATTTGTTTTATCTTATTTTTGATATATTTTACTTTAAAGATGATTACAATTCAGGGTTTGGTATAGAAATATTCATTATCCCGGATTGATATTCAAGAAGTGTATAATACTCCAAAGATAACTCCTTTCCTATAAATACGTTGGAATACATGGTACAATACTGCTTTCAAAATTGACAACTAGTTTCTGTCCCACATGAATGCCGAATGTTTTCTTCTGCATAAATTGAAACTTGTTGAGATTCCAGATGTATATCATGTTTAGATATCTGGATCTTGAGGATCAGTGTACCTAAGTGCTTTTTGGAACACAGAATGCAGGATAAATCTTAAAAATTTTAGAAAACGAAACAGTATCATAATTTAATACAGCTATTTCCTTTCTTAAAATTTGTGAACGATTACTTGGTGCACTGGGTATTTTCTGCTAGGTAATTCTGATTAAATGTTAAAGAAATGCAATCCTTAAAGAAAAAACTCCACTAATATTGGATTATATGGTAAAGAAATGTAATCCTTAGAGAAAAAATTCCCCTACATATTGGAAGGAAATATAAAATCACATTTCCCTTATATTTTAAACAACTTATATTTTTCAAAGTGTATTTCCTTT
>NW_007036440.1:0-789 GCF_000164805.1 Carlito syrichta | reverse complement strand
AGTCATTCCCAGTCAGTACCTGTGTGGTCAATTTGTAGACATGTTTGCTTATAATACAACGTTTATGACCTTTAAACTTGCATACTTCACAAGACAATCTTTAGGGGATAGCAAATTATGGTCCATGGACCAAACCATGATTCATGGATTCATGCTTCTTTTAGTTCAGGCTCCTGAGCTGACAATGGATTTTATATTTTTTATAGGTTTATAAATTAAAACAAAGAGGAATTTGTAGCAGGGACTATATATGGCCAGCAATACCTAAATTATTTATTATTTGTCCCTTTACAGAAAATTTTTGTCAATTCCTGATGTATGCGATATGACTCTGTATTAAATCTCTCAACACAAATTATAATACATTGGCTTAGCATTTGAACAGGTGTGCTAATTATGCATCCCTGAGAAATGATTCATGTGGTACTAAGTAGACTTAAAATGCTCTCTGTTCTGAATGATTTCCAATGTTTCAGTTTAATATTCCATTCATGAATTTTCTACACGAAATGATGATTATAAAACTGTTGGTATTGAATTCAACCACGTTAGTTTCTGTTAGATCCATTTTATCAAAATGATTGCCTTTGCCATTTTTACATAGTACACTTGTCAGAGCGCAACTATCTTCTAATTTCCCCCTCTTTAAAAATTTTATTAATATCTTAATAAATATTAATATTTTTGATTTAAAAGTCATAATTGTACACTTTGGGGGTACAATGTGATTGATGCTTTGAGGTTTGTGAACAGTGTGTCATGATTAAAAAAACTAGTTAACATATCAGC
>NW_007036439.1:0-738 GCF_000164805.1 Carlito syrichta | reverse complement strand
CTGCGCTAAGTCCAATATATATACAACAGACAGTCATGGGTAACCCAAGCTCTTGGGGAACTCCAGGTTTAAAGGGGAGATACAGGTGGGCAAACAGATGGTTATGATGCAGTGAGATCAGAGTCATCAAAGAGAAATATGGACACCACGAAGGCACACAAGAAGGTCACCTGACCTAGGCTGTCACAGTCATGGGGAGCATCCTGAAGGAGCAGATGACAAAGCAAGCAATGAATCCAGGCACTCCATTCTTGGGAGTGGAAGAACAGCAAGGAATCTCAGGATAGAGCTCTGTCTCTATATCTGTGTTCTTTCAGGGACATTCACTGGAAGAAAGAATTTGCTGAAAATGTTCTCAGACATGCAGAGTGTTTCCTAGATCTCCCTTCATAAGAATCTATAACTCTATTTTCTTTCATGTAAATTCAAATTCCCTGCCAACTTTTAATTCCAGGATCATCCCACCCATCTTTTCTTTCCCCACTGCTCTCAGCACACCCCTTCCATTCAGTCAAATCACAGACATTAATGCAAGGCCACTTGGTGGTGATCTCTAATACTCAATGGCAGATGACTGAACCCATTCTGTGGAATGTGATGGACTCTAGCAGAGCTTTGCTACTCACAGTGTGATCCCTGAACCAGTAGCATCAACATCACCTGGGAGTTTCTAAAAATTTGCAGAATCCCAGGCCCTTGTCCAGACCTCCTGAATTAGAACTTATATTCAATAAGAAC
>NW_007036438.1:0-832 GCF_000164805.1 Carlito syrichta | reverse complement strand
TGGTACGTAGGAACAATGCCATATTATGCAGTCACAACGAGAACAAACTCACGAAGTTCATGGAAACCTGGATGGAGTTAGAGTCTATACTACTGGGTGACCTTTCAGGGAAGCAGAAACTGAGTATCACATGTACTCACTCATAAGTGGACCTTGAACAACCATCATAATAACGACAACAAAAAAGATTTTCAGAGTTGGGAGATGCAGGGGAGGGGGAGGGCCAGGACTTGCAGTAGTTGGTTTGTGCCCGGGGTGCCGGGACGTTCGGGGACAGGCCTGAACAACAAGGGTTCCTGTAAAATGAATATTAATATATTTCACCCTGAATTGTACCCTACTTCTTTCAAATTACAAATGAAGAAGAAAACGTTTATACCAGATCCCTGAATCCATGGCCAGTCATTAGAAAGGAATTCTTGTTTCTATAGCCTTAATCACTTTTTTCCACACCCAAATAAAAGCACATACCCTTATTTTATTGAAATGTGCTTAGATAAAATATCCTATTGCTGATTTTTAATTAACTTATTTTTGAAATATATCCCAGTTGACTCATTCGATATGTTTCATTGAGTATAGATAGCAACTGTATACTACTGCTTAAAATGAATTGTCCCGATTTGTGTCTTTTTCCCTGCAGCGGTATGTGTAGATCTCTGGCATGTTTCCTTTCTGACCATGTTTGCGTTTTCTCATGTGTTAGTGTTACGTTGGAGTTGTTGAAATGTATCAGACACCTACTCTGCACAATGAATGGTACCTGCTGTCAATCTCTCTCTTGTGGGGGCGGGGCTCCGGGTCCCTCGCCATTGCGGGGCTGCAGCGCCCG
>NW_007036437.1:0-803 GCF_000164805.1 Carlito syrichta | reverse complement strand
GAAATTTCTTTCAAAATTCATATTAGTACGTATATTATTAAAATCAATGGAAATAGTCAAAAAAATAGAAGTTATAGTCACATGGCCAAACATCTCTCTGTAGCAGCATATTCTGCCAAAAAAGTAAAAATCTAAAATGACCACAAAAATTAGATCTTCCATAGAATTTCTAATTTTATGTCAGTTCTGATTTTTTAAAAAATTAATATTTTCATGTGATATCAAAAGCTCCTTGCTAATAAGAAATAGATTGTTTAGAATAGAGAAGTGCCCATCGATAAAGGACATGCCCATTAATTTCCATAGTGTTAGCCTTATTATTTCCAAAAAATATGAAACAAAAATTACTTTAGTTCTTAAGGGCATCATTAAGTATAGAGGTCTCAGAACAAATCAAAATAAAATGCATTTTTTACTCCTTTTGTTTTGTATCACCACCACAAAATGAATATGAATGCTTTATTAACATTTTATTTCTTTTTAAAGTTGTAAATTTTTTTTAAACCTAAATTTAATTTCTTTTATTAAAATAACATAATTGAGGAACAATCAGATGACTGTATTTTGTCAGGCACAATAAAAACAGAATTAAAACCCAAATCATCAAGAAAACCTGTGTTAGTCGGGGCTCGGTGGCTAAGCCTGTAATCCCGCGCCTTTGGGAGGCTGACGTGAGTGGATTGCCTGAGTCCGCAGGTTCGGGCTCGCTTGGGCAACTTGACAAGAACTCATCTCTACAATAAATTTGTTAAAAAATGAGCTGGGCCTGGTGGCGCACACCTGTAGTTCCGGCTACTGGAAGG
>NW_007036436.1:0-666 GCF_000164805.1 Carlito syrichta | reverse complement strand
TCTTCTGTATTACATAGTTTATAACCTTGATGTAAAAGTCAATTTAAAAAAACCTATCATGATTTTGATTGGATTGCCTTGAATTCTGTGATCATGGTGCATCATTCAATTTCCTTGGTTTTCTCCAGTGTCTTTCAACATAGTTTTATAGTATTTCTCCAGGAAGATTATGCATATCTTTTGTAAACTTTTTTTCTGGTTACTTTTGTTGCTATCACTAATGGCATATTTTTTAAAGTTATACTATGTTACTGATCATTTTTCATGTTATAGAAAGGCAATTTTAAAAATTAACTTTATTGACCCATACAATAAGAATTAAGAGTACATTTCAACTCATTTGTTTTTTCTTTTTTGAGTTTTAGTCTAACTCTGTTGCCCAGGCAGTGGCACAATCATGGCTCACCACAGCCTTGACCTCCTGGGCTCAGGCAATTTTTCTGCCTCAGTCTCCTGAGCAGTTAGGACTACAGGCACATGCCACCATGCCTGGCTAATTTTTAAATTTTTTGTAGAGACAAGGTCTTGCTATGTTGCCCAGGCTGGTATTGAACACCTGGTTCTCCCACCTCGGCCTTTTAAAGTGCTGAGATTACAGGTGTGAGCCATGAGCCTGGTTTTCAACTAGTTTTGACATGTCTATGTGCCTGTGTATCTACCACCATG
>NW_007036435.1:0-890 GCF_000164805.1 Carlito syrichta | reverse complement strand
GGTCCATTTTGAGCTATTTTATGGGACAGCTATAAAACCTATGCCTAAATTTATTTAATTTCTGCAGATGGATGTCCAGTTTTCCAGCACCATTTTCTGCTCCTTTACACTATCTTTGCTCCTTTATCAAAGATCAGTCGATTACATTTATGTGCGTCTATTCTGTTCTGCTGATTTACATATCTATTCATTCACCAATATTACAGTTTTGATTACTACAGCTTTATAGTTAAATCTTGAAGTTTGATAGTGTTATTCCTTCAACTTTGTTCTTCTCCTTCAACACTGAATTGGTTGTTCTGTGTCATTCTCCTCTCCATATAAACTTTGGAGTCAGTGTGCTGATATCCATACAATAACTTGCTGAGATTATTTGGGATTGTGTTGAAATTAAAGATCAAGTTGGGAAAGATTTATATCTTGATAAACTATTGATTTCCTGACTTAAGTTGCATTAATTTCTGCACTGATTTTTATTTTCTCCTTTAGAGTTATTTATTTATTTATTTATTTATTATTATTATTTTTTGAGTTGGAGTCCTACTCTGTCACCCAGACTGGAGTGCAGTGGTCACTCCCGGCCACCACAGCCCCGACCTGCTGGGCTCTGGCGATCCTTCTGTCTCAGCCTTCCAAGTAGCCGGAATTACAGGTATGCCTATCACGCCCAACATTTTTTCATTTATTGTAGAGATGAGGTCTCGCTGCCCAGGCGGGTCTCGAACCCGCGGGCTAAGGCAATCCACTCACCTCAGCCTCCCAAAGGCGTGGGATTACAAGCTGAGCCACTGAGCCCGGCTTTAGATTTATTTTTTTATTTTTATTTTTTTTGAGTTGGAGTCTCACTCTGTTGCCCAGACTGGAGTGCAGTGGTATGCTCCCGGTCGCAG
>NW_007036434.1:0-851 GCF_000164805.1 Carlito syrichta | reverse complement strand
TCACAGAGATACGGTGTTTCTATATTTAGAGAACTGTAAGGACATCCCTAAATACTCCTAGACTTAATATGAGACCTCGGTGAACTCCAGGATACAAAATCGATGTTCAAAAATTAATAGCATGTCTATATGCCAACAGCGTTCGAGCTCGGATCCAAATCGAGAACACAATCCCAGCTGGGCTCGGTGGTTCAGCCTGTAATCCCACGCTTTGGGAGGTGTAGGTGAGTGGATTACCCGAGCCCGCGGGTTCGAGACCTGCCTGGGCAACTGGCGGAGATCTCATCTCTACAATAAATCAAACACTTAGCCGGGCGTGGTAGTGCGTGCTCGTAGTTCCAGCTACTTGGAAGGCTGAGGCCGAAGGCTCGCCAGAGCCCAGCAGGTCGAGGTTGCGGTGGCGGGGAGCGTGCCTCTGCACTCCAGTCTGGGCGACTGAGTGATACTCCAACTGAATCCAAAAAAGAACACCCTCCCTTTTACCACAAAGACACACACACACAACTTGAAATAATTTTATATAAGGAGATGATGCATGTCTACAGAGAGAAATACAAAATATTGTTGAAAAAAATGAAAGAGATACAGACAAATTGAAGACCTCCCAACTTCATGAATCGAAAGAATCGACATCACTGAAATGTTTGTACTGCCTAAAGCGATCTGAAGGTTCAATGCAATTTCTATCAACCCACGAGTTCCACTTTTTACAGAATTAGAAAAAACAATTCTGAAATTTACATTAAAGCAAAAAAGAGCCCAAATAACCAAAGACTTTATAATAAAAAGATTTTTAGGGAAGGAGAACCACTATCTTAGAATTAACTCCCTATTGTCAAAAGTCAGACATT
>NW_007036433.1:0-824 GCF_000164805.1 Carlito syrichta | reverse complement strand
ATTTTGTAACCTTTAACAAACAGCTATTCAATCTCTCCCAACTGCCTCAGCCTCTGGTAGTCACCATTCTAGTCTCTATTTCTATGAGATCAACTCTTTTAGATTTCATATAAATTAGGTCATGTGGTATTTGTCTTTTTGTTCCTGCCTTCTTGTTTCACTTAAAATAATGTCTTCCAAATTAATTCAAGTTGTTACTCATGATAGGATTTCATTCTTCTTCATAGCTGAATTTTGTGTGTGTGTGTGTGCATCATATTTTCTAGTTTTAATGTTTGGAGGAACTTCAAATTTTGTTTTCCATGGCTGTACTATACACTTCCACCAACAGCATGCAAATGCTCCCTTTTGTCCACATCTTGACCAACACTTTGATACAAGTCATTCTAACCATCAGGTGATATCTCATGGTTTTGATTTGCATTTGCCTGATAATTAGTGACATTAAGCATGTTTTAATTTACCTATTGGTCATTTACATGTCATCTTTTGAGAAATGTCTATTCAGGTATTCTTTCTATCCTTTTTTTTTTTTTTTTCTTTTTTGAGTTAGAGTCTCACTCTGTCGCCCAGGCCAGAGTTCTGTAGAACGCTCATGGTCACCCCAGCATCGACCTGTTGGGCTCCCATGATCCTTCTGCCTCAGTCTTCCAAGCAGCTGGAACTACAGGCATGAGTTACCATGTCTAGTTAATTTTTTTTATTTATGGTAAAGACAAGTTCTTGCCAAGTTACCCGGGCTGGACTTGAACCCACGGGCTCAGGCAATCCACTTGCCTCAGCCTCCCAAAGTGCTAGAATTACAGACTGAGCCACGGAGCCCA
>NW_007036432.1:0-830 GCF_000164805.1 Carlito syrichta | reverse complement strand
GCAAATGAGCATTCCGGCTTGTGAACAACCCAGAGAGAATAGAGCACAATAAACCCCTCTAGGACAGGAATCTCACACTCACTTGTGTTTACATTTCCCCCAAATACATGACTGTCCCAGACTATATTCCCCCAGCAAGTTAGTGGGAGAGGCCTGTTGACCAGATTTTTTTCCTTTGTTTTTGATCTGCGTACAGATAACTGTGTATTTGGGCACAGGTAAAACATGTTTCTTGATATGGATTGGGGTCAAAGAAGTTTGACAGCCACTGGTCTATCCCAAGAATTTAACAAGGAGCTGTCACTTAAGTAACTTTTACAACAGACCTGACCTACTGTAGTTAGAATTGAGAAATTATTACATTGGCTGAACACTGAGAGGTTTCACAACATCTGTTTAGAGTTTTGTAACGGTTTCCATGATGGGGAATTTCAAAATGTACAACTTTTTGTTGTTGAAACATCATGCGCGGCCACCACAGTGGGTTTTCCAGAGAAGACTTGACAATTTCCTTTCTCTCCCCTTTCTTCTTCCCTCCTTCCTCCCTGGGGCAAACTGAAAATGGGGGAGAGCAGGAAGTGGTAAAAGAACCCTGACGAAAAAGCAGGGCTGGGCGATAAGGAAGGAGGGGCTGCAGGCAAATAATCTGGCCCCCGGCCTTCAAGTCGGAGGAAGTATCACTTCCTTGCGGGTCTCCTCTAGGGCCTTCTCCCTCTGGCCTCCCCTACAGCCACAGTTCTGCTCCCCATGACACAGCTTTCCCTGGAAAACAGAAGTGGCCCTCCCTCTCCAGAGGGCCTGAGACAAGCTTCTCCATCCCCTGCCCTGTG
>NW_007036431.1:0-832 GCF_000164805.1 Carlito syrichta | reverse complement strand
CATTGAATGCAAAGGCCCTAGCAGAGCTGTATGCAACGTTTCCTGTATACAAAGTGCACAACTCCATGGTGCCACACTGAGCGACATGACCGGTTCGCTGTCATCTTTGGGAAAGCATGATTTGTTCACCTCTTGAATTCTAAAGTGTTTTTGATTTGACCTGTCCGTCTCCTATCCAAAGCCATTGCTCTTCCGTTGGCATTTACGAGGAAGAGCTGACAGGCTTGGCTTGCTGGCTGTGAGTGTGCATCAGCTTGGGGAATGCTGTGTCAAATGTTTACTGCATTGTGATGTATTTTCCAGTAGTTTGATTCTTGTGTGCTGTACGGTGTAATACACGATTCTCAAGGTACGGCTTGAATGAGCATAGCCGAGCATGTTATGTCGATACTTCACATGTAGGAATGAGCATGTCAATGGTGTCAGACTGAGTGAAATGAGTGCTACACACTCACTTGTAGAAAAGCAGTGCTTGCCTTCTGTTTGAGCCCTGAAACGTTTTACCCCTTGGCGTTTCTCTAGGCTAGGAAATGCAGTCACTCTCGCGTTGGCCTTGCTGAATAAGCGTAGACGGCCTCTGTGAGGCTTGTTGTGCATGTGCATCTTCCCGGGGAAGGAGCTTTTCAAAATGTGCAGCGCTCTTTAGGGGCTATCTATGTTATTCTCACTTGGTGCATGCTGCAACACATGAGTCTGAGTCTCGTGGTTTTCTTCTCATTTGGACTTCCGCTGTGCAGAGCGCCTCTGTTTGAACTAAGAGTTCTCTCATGGGACACGCTTTGCCCATGTGCAGCTCTACGCTGCCACCCAGGGGGCGATGGGAACCCCACAG
>NW_007036430.1:0-828 GCF_000164805.1 Carlito syrichta | reverse complement strand
TTCCAACTTTTTTGTAGTTCTAATTGTCGACACTGGTCTAACTGTAAGTCAGGTCTATCAGTCCCCGAACTTCTGGAATTATCTCAGACACGCAAGTGTAGGTGCTCTGTTCCTGCTGTCTTCTCCTTCATGTCTGTGAAAGCCAGTTGTTTCTCCAGTAACTCACACTCTAGACTGGCGAGAGGACTTCCTCAATCCTGTTGTCTGTGTGGTTCCCTTCCTGTGACAGTGGAGGGTCAAGGTGAAAATGGCAACCATATGCCTTGCTGCTCTTTTTAAAATAATACATAGATGCTGGTTTTAAATTTGGATGGTATATTTCTTTTTTTTTAATTGAGCCAAGGTTCTTTTTATATGTATATATATATATTTATTTATTTGTTTGTTTGTTTTTTGAGTTGGAGTTTCACTCTGTCACCCAGACTGGAGTGCAGTGGCCGCTCCCGGCCACCGCAGCCTAGACCTGCTGGGCTCCGGTGATCCTTCCGCCTCAGCCTTCCAAGTAACTGGAACTACAGGCGCGTGCTACCACGCCCGGTTAATAATTTTTTGATTTATTGTAGAGATGAGGTCTCGCCAAGTTGCCCAGGCGGGTCTCGAACCTGCAGGCTCAGGCAATCCACTCACCTCAGCCTCCCAAAGGCAAGGGATTACAGGTTGAGCCACTGAGTCTGGCAATGTATATTTATTTTTAAGCATAAGAAAAATATTTTAACCTATACTGAGAAATATGAGAAAAGAAGAGTTTTTCCATACTAAAAGTTAAATATGATATTAAAGAAAGTCAGTCATGCAGATGATATTGTCTATAATTTCTTTAACAGAACT
>NW_007036429.1:0-1436 GCF_000164805.1 Carlito syrichta | reverse complement strand
ATGTAATATTTGTGTGCGACCTGCAAACTCCAATTTCGTATCACATTGGAGATTTGTTATCAGAAGCTACATCCTTCCTTAACTGCCTCCTGCTTCCCGTTCCGGTCATGGTCCTTCCGCGGAACTTGCTCCATGACACCAGGGTGACTGACTGTCAGTCTGGTATGGCTCCAGGTCCCTCCTTTCCTGGGCACTGCTCTCAAGAGCAGCCTTCACTGGATCAGGCGTAGCTCCTAGACCTCACACCTTCTTCTGTGTAATGGTGTGAAAGAGCTCCATGGAGCTCATGCTGGCACAAGAGCCAAAGATACAACATATTCAAGTCCAAGTGTCTGTATTATTATTCTATGCTATTCTGCCATAGAAGTTCAGTCGACATTTGAACTCCCATGTATGCTAATTATTCAGGACACAGGCTCGAATCTCTTGACAGTGGGCCCTTCGACCCATTGTGGTTGAGGAAATAGGGAGGAGCAGCACGAAAGGAAAATGGGAAAGCTTGATAGGATTGGCCTTCTTTGAAATTATGGGAAGTAATGTGGAAGTTATATTTGAAAGCATTAGAACACTTCACTGAGAATAAAACGCCTTCTTTAGTTCTTTTCAGTAAACCGATTTGGATTTTCCCCCTGATTTCCATCCAGTGGCGTCATTAGTGTTTACTTCACTCTGTGTCTTGCGATCATAGGATTACCTAAGCCATTTTCATAATTGTAACCTCTTTAGGTAATCAGCGGGCACCAACATTCCCCTTGAAGAGTGAAGGCTCATCATTCACTCAATCTTTGACTCAGCAAATAGTTTTGTGTAAAATAAAGCAGAGGATCCAAAGCAGAAGGATGGTCAGTGCCCTGCCCTTCAGCCTGCAACAGATGGGGAGCCCAACTCAAAAAACAAAACAAAGCAGAAAGAAAGAGGAAGAAAAGAGAGAGGGAGGAAAAAAGAGCCTAGGGCCTGATGGCTTCACAGCTGAATTTGTCCAAGCAGGTGAAAAGCAAATATAAGTTTCATTTAAACTCTTCACCAAAATCGAAGAGGCAGAAATAATTCCCAACTGACTACATGAGCCCAGAACTACTCTGATAGGAAAACAAGACAGACACACGCAAAGTAAAAACAAAGAATACCACAGACCAATATCACTGATGTACACAGGCATGACAAAGTCTTAGCGAAAACCAAGTTAAACAGAACACTGCTTTTGTGCCTATTGTTAGAAATAGCAATTGAGGTGATTTTGGCCTTTTCTATATTCATTAGTAAAGGGGTATAAGTTTCTTCATTATATTCTCTACGTTTGCAATCATATAACCTTAAGTTTTTAATGGAGGAAGCATACCAAAATCATAATAAAATTGTTCTTTTTGTGCTTACTATCTGACTAAAGATACGAAATTTCTGGCATTTAGCTGAAGGTAAATATTAACTTAATTATG
>NW_007036428.1:2118-2953 GCF_000164805.1 Carlito syrichta | reverse complement strand
GATAAGTAGTCAGCCAATTCATCAGCCAACAAGTTAAGTCACCCAGCTAACTCATTAAACAGCTAGTTAAGTCAGCTACTTAACTCGTTTAACAACTAGTGAAAACAGTTAGCTAACTCATTAACCAACTCATTAAGTCAGCTAGCTACCTAATTAGCCAACTAGTTAAGTCAGCTATCTAAGCCAGTTAGCTAACAAGGTAGCTAGCTAAGTCAGCTTCCTAAGTCAGCTGACTCACTAGTTAGCTAACTATTTAAGTCAGCTACTTAAGTCTGCTACCTAACTAGATAACTAATCATTAAATCAGCTAGATATTCAGCTAGGTAAATAGCTAAATATAACATGCAGGTAGTTAAGTCAGCTACCTATCAAGTTAAGTCTACCATTAAGTCAGCTAGCTAAGTAGTTAAATCACCTCGCTAAATCAACTGGTTAAGTCAGCTTTCTAATTTGGTCAGCTGGATAAGACAGCTAGTTATGTAGTTAGCTAATGGGTTAAGTCATCAGGCTGAGTCAGGTAGATAGCCTGTTAACTACCAGGTTAAGTCAGCTGATTGAATCAGCTAGCTAGCTAGTTACCAAATGGGTTGTGTCAGCTGCTAGAGTAGGCTAACTTGAAAGTTAGCTAAGGAGTTAAGTCAGCTGGATGAGTCAGATAGCTAGCTAGTCAGTTAAAGCGTTAAATCAGCTGGTTGAGTCAGCTAGCTAGCTCATTAGCTAATGTGTTAAGTCAGATGATTAAGAAGGCTAGCTAGCACGTTAGATAATGAGTAAGCTAACAAGTTAGCTAGCTGGTTAAATCTGCTAGCTAGCTAGGCAGCTAACTATTTACATG
>NW_007036428.1:0-726 GCF_000164805.1 Carlito syrichta | reverse complement strand
GACAGCTGGATATCGAGCTGGCTAACTAGGTAGCTAGGGAGTTAGATCACCCTGCTAGCCAACTGACTAGCTACTTAAGTCACCTAGTTAAGTGAGCTGCCTAGACACCTGCCTAGCTAGGTCGCTAGATAGTTCAGTCAGATGTCTAACCTGTTGGCTAGAAAGTTGAGTCACCTAGTTAAGTCAGCTACGTAGTCAGCTGGCTCACAAGCTAGCTTGCTACTGAAATCAACCAGCTAGATATCTGGCTAGCTAGTTAAGTCACCTAGTTCTGTCAGCTGGCTAGCTGTACAGCAAACTAGTTAATTCAGCTGACTAGCAAGCAGACCAGCTATTTAAGTCAGCTAGTTTAGTCAGCTGGCTAGCCAGCTGGCTAGCTACATAGTGAGCCAGTTTAGTCATTTGGCTAGCCAGGAGGTTAGCTAATTAAGTCAGCTGGTTAAGTCAGCTGACTAGCCAGCTAGCCATCTTGGTAGAGAGCTAGTTAATCCAGATGACTACCAGCTGGTTAAGTCAGCTAGTTAAGTCAGCTGGCTAGCCAGGTGGCTAACTGGTTAAGTCAACTAATTAAGACAGCTGGCTATCCAGCTCTCTAGCTAGGTAGCAAGTTAGTTAAGTCAGCTGCCTATCCAGCTGGCTAGATAGTGTCAGCTACTTAATTCAGCTTGCTTCCCATCTGGCTAGCCAGGAAGCTAGCTAGTAATAGACTGGCTACCCTACTGGGTA
>NW_007036427.1:0-1178 GCF_000164805.1 Carlito syrichta | reverse complement strand
CCTGTAATCCTAGCACTTTGGGAGGTGAAAGTGAAAGGATTAGCGTGGCTCAGTGGCTCAGCCTGTAATCCCAGTGCTTTGGGAGGCTGAGGTAAGTGGATTGCCTGAGCCCACGGGTTCGAGACCGACCTGGGGAACTTGGTGAGACTTCATCTCTACAATAAAACAAACAAACAAATAAACCAGGCCTGGTAGTGCGTGCCTGTAATTCCGGCTATCCAGAAGGCGGAGGCGGAAGTATCACTGGAGCCCAGCAGGTCGAGCCTGCAGTGGCCGGGAGTGACCACTGCACTCCAGTCTGGGTGACAGAGTGAGACTCCAACTCAAAAAAAAAAAAAAAGAAAGTGTAAGAATTGCCTGAATACAGGGGTTTGAGACCAGTCTGGGCAACTTGAAGAGACCTCATTTCTAAAGAAATCAAAAAATTAGCCAGGATGTGATGGCACATGCTTGTAGTTCCAGCTACTTGGAAGACTGAGGTGGAAGGATCACTTGATCCCAGCAGGTCAAGGCCACAGTAGCTATGATTATGCTGAGAGGACAACAATAGACTTAGGTTAAGAGCATGCTATTGAGAGACCCAGGAAACCAAGAAACTTATTTGCTGTAAAAGTAGTGTTTAGTTCACTGTATTTCATATATTCCCACCTCATGTTTACTATATATTTTGTGTATTCCTACCTCATGTATTTTATGAAATTTTAGTACTTTAAATTCTACCTCAGACCCCGTAGAATTAGGCATATGTCGGGTTTTAGGCAGTGTTTGTATTTAGAACTCTTGGGTTAAGCATTGTCAGCCCCAAGTTAGCAGACTAACTTGTGCTTTTACAACGGGATGTAAATGATAAAGCAATAAGACCTTTTCAGACATTCCTACAAGGTGGCAGCAGACTCAGAGGCGCCAGCTGCTTTCTATCACCGGTTTTTATACCAGTGATAATTTACATGCAGTGGCTATGTAAACCTGCAGGGAACAAAGACTTTTATAAAAGTAACCGCCTTGCTATAATAAGCTTGTGATATTTTATAAATTCCCAGATTTAGTATATGATTTTCTACCCCACATTCACTGTATGGGTTTGCAGCATTCATATTTAAAACTTTGTTAAGTCTGGCTTTTGTTGTCCCATAATGACCATGTTATGTTATGTAAAAGTTAAGCAAACAAGCTTCCTA
>NW_007036426.1:0-749 GCF_000164805.1 Carlito syrichta | reverse complement strand
GCTAATTGACTAGCTAGCAGACAAGCTAGCTGACTTAACTAGCTAGCTGTATAGCTAGCTGACTTAACTAGCAGAGGAGGTAGTTGGCTGGCTAGTTGGCTAGTCAGTTGACATAATTAGCTTGGGTTGATGACACCTTCTATGTCTTTTCCCTCAAATGAACTTTAAAACAGGAAAATTAAACTATTGACAAAAAGAGGCTGCCTTAGAAATTTCAAATTATATCAATCCAGATATATCCTGATTAGATAAAAAATGAGATCACATGAAACTTAGTACTTTAAAGATTATTAATATATACTGACGGATTAGAGAACTAATTCCATGAGGATGATGTTATTTATTCAAAAAATTCGGCTGGCCGATAAGGCAATTCATGAATCATGGTAAAATATTTATAAATCAACTCGTTGTACCCTGGTTTAAAATATACACTGAAACTCTATTATTACACTTGATTTGGACTCTAAGGAGCCGGCATAATCATTTCATAAGACTTGCACACCCACACACAATTCCGGATTAATAGCCAAACAAACAAGGAGTAATTGTCTCCACTCCAGGGAAACCTCAGTGATAACATCAATCTGACTTTTGCTTAACACTTACTGCTTACTTCTCACACATTCTCCACAACAAAGTTTCCTCTCCCAGAGGCAGTTCATTGGAGAATTTTTATCACATGCTCATTCATCTTCAGAAAGACAAATTTAGTGATTAACAGGATAACAGATAAGGCGAGAAATGAG
>NW_007036425.1:0-815 GCF_000164805.1 Carlito syrichta | reverse complement strand
GGGCTCCCAAAGTGCTGAGATTATACGCTGAGCCACTGAGTCCCGCCTGTTTCACTTAATGTTTATGGCCTTCGTGAATAATTCAGGTAGAGGCAACTGCCTGCATCTGGGTGCCATGCTGCAAGCTGCATTCTATTAACAGTGGCCTTAGGAATCAGAGAGGAGGAGCCCAAGAAGAGGCCAAAGATGTGGTCCCCAACACCAGCAACACTGTTTAGTTCTGGCACAAAGAAAAGGCTGGGTTCTGACACAACCCTATGACAAAGGTTGAGGAGGTTGAAACCTGGGCAGGAAATCCTTCAGCTCCTAAATGGAACTCTGCCCCTTCCAGTCTGTGGCTTGGGAACCTGCCAGCATCTCACCAGTCCTGGGTACTCTAAGGACCTGCAGGCCTTTTCCTTGAAGAAATCCTTTGTTAGCTAGCATGCCAGGTGGAATTAACCTGCATTTCTGGTTAGTGTTTAAAAGATAAAGTGAGCCTTGGGAAGCAATTGATTTTAGGTGTCTACATGTGCCAAGGAATTTTTTTTTTTTTGAGTTGGAGTCACTCTGTCACCCAGACTGGAGTGCAGTGGCTGGGAGCAGCCACTGCAGCCTCGACCTGCTGGGCTCCAGCGATCCTTCTGCCTAAGCCTTCCAAGTAGGCCAAATTACAGGCATGCACTACCATGCCCGGAATTTAAGTACATACATAATCATCAGATCTGGAAAGGCTCCCCAATCACTATTCCCCTACCTCATGTACCCCTTCTCTTTTCCAGCAAGGTCTTTGCAGGAGTTTGCCACTGTCCTCAGGAATCTTGAAGATGAACGAA
>NW_007036424.1:0-739 GCF_000164805.1 Carlito syrichta | reverse complement strand
CAGATCTCAGGGGAAAGGTTCTCTCATTCCTTTCCACAGACCTCAGTGTTTTGGATTCAAAGTTTTATATCAATATAATAGTGCACCGTTCTGTGTTCTCATAGTAACTCCTGGATCCCTTTCATTTAGAAGTTCATCACAAATAACTGTAATTGTAGTCACTATCCACAAAATATTCTATGAACAACTGGTGGGTTGTAAAATAATTTTGTTTATCTCTGTCCCTGGAACACAGCAGTCATTCAAAAATATATTTTCTGTATAGAAATGCAAATTGTCCAATGCCCAGAGGCTTTAACACACTCTTCAAGTGTGAACACATCCCAGTCAGCTCCTTACTGGGCACCGAGGGGAGGGCAAGCATTGACATGGGACTCAAGCAGACCCTGATAATTTGCCATAATACTATAAAAAAGGGATTGGCAGTAGTGGGATACAGCAGGGGTGGGAGGGGGGTGGGACACAACATCAATAAGGGTACCTGATCTCAAACTAGGCATATTGGGGACCAAAGGGAGGGCCAAATTTTACCTGTGTATTGACCACCTGAATTGTACTTCACATCTTTGAAATAAAACAATATTTTTTTTTTTTTAAAGTCATTGTCTGATAATTCCAGAATGTCGGTCATTTCAGCTTGGCATCTGTTTATTTTATTTTATTGTCTTCTCTTGAGATTTGGTTACTCTTTTTCTTGGTTGTCAGTATATTAATTTTGGATTATATTATAAACATTAGA
>NW_007036423.1:0-912 GCF_000164805.1 Carlito syrichta | reverse complement strand
GCGATAAACATACGTGTGCAGGTATCTTATTTATAGAGTGATTTGATTTTTCAGGGTATATTCCCAGTAGGGGGATTGTGGGGTCATATGGAAGGTCGATTTTTAGAGCTTTTAGGAATCATCACACTGCTTTCCACAGAGGTTGCACTAGTTTTACACTCCCACCAACAGTGTAGAAGTGTTCCCTTTTCACCACACCCTCTCCAGCAGTTGTTATTTTTTGAGTTGTTGATAATTGCCATTCTGACTGGAGTTAGGTGGTATCTCAGTGTAATTTTGATTTGCATCTCCCTGATGATTAGTGAGGTTGAGCATTTCTTCATGTGTTTGTTGGCTGCTTGAATGTTTTCTTTTGTGAAGTGTCTGTTCATATCTTTTGCCCATTTTATAATGGGGTTGTTTGTTTTCTTCTATCCAGTATGTTTACTTTTGATTTTTTTGGGGGAGCGGGCGATCACAAACCTTGGAATTAGGTTTCATTAAAAAGGTAATCAGTCTTTTTGTCTTCTTGACTTCATCTTTTCTGTTGGAAATTCTCAGAGTACCATAAAGCATATAGGCAGGAAAAGCCACATGGGCTTTTAAATTAGCCACTCAACTCAAATCCTAGGAGACAGGTTGGTGTGACATTTCAGTTATGAGGTCAATGAGCACCAGCCTTCTGAGAATGTGTGTGCTATGTGACAGTAGACACATGTGTTGGTTAAATTTCCCAAGTCTCTTCTACTATGCTTTAGGGTAGCCATGAGTCCACTTCATATGCATTTCTATCATAGTCATCTTAAAGCAACACATTATCTTTTCATAACAAGAATGAAAGCATAAAGGAGAAATGTTGTGCATGATGACACAGGGAACAATGACACAAGGTCATCTTATGACCGCAAGACACAGAGCGAAGTAAAGACTAAG
>NW_007036422.1:3053-4893 GCF_000164805.1 Carlito syrichta | reverse complement strand
CCGCACTACCACGTCCAGCTAATTTTTTTTTTTTTTTTGAGTTGGAGTCTCACTCTGTCGCACAGACTGGAGTGCAGTGGCTGCCCCCGGCCACCGCAGCCTCGACCTGCTGGGCTCAGGCGATCCTTCCGCCTCAGCCTTCCGAGTAGCCGGAATTACAGGCATGCGCTACCACGCCCGGCTGATTTTTTGATTTATTGTAGAGATGAGGTCTCGCTGCCCAGGCGGGTCTCGAACCCGCGGGCTCAGGCAATCCACTCACCTCAGCCTCCCAAAGGCGCGGGATTACAGGCTGAGCCACCGAGCCCGGCTGCTAATTTTTGATTTATTGTAGAGATGAGGTCTCTCCAAGTTGCCCAGGCGGGTCTCGAACCCGCGGGCTCAGGCAATCCACTCACCTCAGCTTCCCAAAGGCGCGGGATTACAGGCTGAGCCACCAAGCCCGGCTGGTGTGACACTTTCATGGAGGAATAAAATGTATTAACACTTGGAAATATATTAAATGTGAGGACAATTTTAAGTGTTACTGAGCTTCTCGCTAGCCTTATAATTTTTCAAGAGTCTGATACCACACGTTGCTTTTCATAAACTCTCTTCTCGCCTTACCAGCATAATAGCAGAAGGCGTGTAGGTGAAGCTAGCCCCTGCATTTGAATCAACCGAAAGAGATATACCTGGCAAACTGCCAAAAGTTAGAAATTCAGTAGAAAGCTTAATCTGATGACTCCATCATGAAAATGAACAGGTAAGGAGTGTCTTATGTATTCTCGGCATCTGTCATTAGTAATGACAAAATGCTTTGAAAAATCCACAAGAAAATATAGTTAATTTATGAATGGAATTTATGAATGGAATACTCTTTTACTTTGACTAAGAATTACGGTAATTAGTTTTAAGTAGCATGGTGTGATAAAATCGATTATGAATATAAACCAATTCAAAATAAAATATTCATATGTGGAAAATAAAGTGATTAGACTTCCATCCCCAACTGCATTTCATACATAACGCTTTTTAATCATAAAAAGGTTGTAGGTTTAATCAACTCTTCAGTCATATCAAAAAAATAATTCTACTAGCTGATTTGTGATGATATTGAGGGTAAGGCTGCCTCACGGTATATATGCCCCCAATCATTTTGTGAAAGGTTATCCTAAAGAAATAAATCAGTTTAAGAAAAGGAAAGCCTTAGCCGGGCTCGGTGGCTCAGCCTGTAATCCCGCGCCTTTGGGAGGCTGAGTGAGTGGATTGCCTGAGCCCGCAGTTCAAGACCCGCCTGGGCAGCGAGACTTCATCTCTACATAATCAAAAAATCAGCCGGGTGTGGTAGCACATGCCTGTAATTCCAGCTACTTGGAAGGGCTGAGGCGAAAGGATCGCCGGAGCCCAGAAGGTCGAGGCTGCGGTGGCCGGGAGCGGCCACTGCACTCCAGTCTGGGTGACAGAGTGAGAGTCCAACTTAAAAAAAAAAAAAGGATTGCAACAATTTCACAAGTAAAATGCTCTAATGGCAAGTTCTTGCTTCTGTAAACAGCTTCAGGCAATTTCCATAGTCTGTTACAAGATAAAACATTCTTTGTAAAACAAACCATCTCTTTAAAGGCTAAGCAAAAGCAAGGCCAAACAAGAATGTGTGGTTTAGCCAACTGCAGCTGTAAAAGAACCCCCCCACCCAAATCAAATTGTACTTAAACCCAACCCCGCTGAGCAGCTGGGCCCTTGCCTGGGACTTTGTGTCTCAAGGGTAAGTGTCCTCCAGCTGGCTCTCAGCTCAATAAACTTCTCTTTGTACTTTGACTCGGGCTCTGTACACTGACTCATGCAGCTCGATTCCCTATTA
>NW_007036422.1:1402-3004 GCF_000164805.1 Carlito syrichta | reverse complement strand
GTAAATTAAAAAATTAATATAGAGTATAATAGAGATAAGACATTTCATCACACATTGTGCCTAAAAGCATACTATATTATAAAATATTCATTCACAGTCCTTAGAATAGTATCTAAAGAGGTCACCAGTGACAAGTGGACATGCATTTTGTGCCCTCTGGTATCACAAACCAATTTTAGTAGCCGAGAAAAAGTTGGCTATGACACAAGCTTCAGACAATCAATTACCTATAGATTTCATGTCTTAAACTAAACCATCCATAAATATGTTTGCTAAAGAGGCTTTTACAAAGTCAAACTATGGAGTGGCAAAGATCATTTACCAGGTCATCAAGAGGTTATAGAATATAATGACTAAGAAAATGTTCACTAGAGTCAAATTACCAAGGTTTGAATTTGTTCCTATTGCCTGTTTAAATTATATAATTTGTTTTTCTAGTTCTCCATCAGTAACATGGTCATAATCCCAGTACTCTACCTTTCTAAGGCATCAGGATATTACATAGAGTAAAAATGCAGGAATGTTTAAATACTACTAAGTTAGCTGTTAATGGAATGAGTACTAAAATGATGGTTCAACTGTGAACATTGGTAGCTTCCTTCAAACTAATCGATTCTATTAGGAAAAGCATTCAGGTAAAACACAGCAAGACATGAAAGGAATACTGAATACAGGTTGCTGATTGATTAACTCAAACTATTAGTCAAAGGTGTTGAATTGCCAAAGGCATCCCAAATCTGAGATATCATTCCCAAGTCAAACATTAAGATGCGCTCTTTCTACCAGTCCTTCCCTTCTCCATTCCTTTTTTCTTCAATGTGTGCCATACATCCTGATTTTAATAAAGTAAACTTTTTGTGCCTCAATTTAAGATAGAGTTGAAGGTGAGCTAGTAATTGAGAGGACAACAATAGATTTAGGTTAAGAGCATGCTATTGAGAGACCCAAGAAACCAAGAAACTTATTTGCTGTAAAAGTAGCGGTTAGTTCACTATATTTCATATATCCCCACCTCAAGTTTACTATATATTTTGTGTATTCCTACCTCATGTATTTTATGAAATCTTAGTACTTTGAATCCTACCTCAGACCCCGTAGAATTAGGCATATGTCGGGTTTTAAGCAGTGTTTGTATTTAGAATCCTTGGGTTAAGCATTGTCAACCCCAAACCAGTAGGCTAACTTATGCTTTTACAATGGGATGTAAAGGATAAAGTGATAAGCCTCTTTCAAACATTCCTACAAGGTGGCACCAGACTTAGAGGAGCCACCTCCTCTCTAGGTGGGCTTTATCACCAGTTTATATCTAAGTGATAATTTACACACAGTGGCTATGTAAACCTGCAGGGAACAAAGACCTTTATAAAAGTAACCACCTTGCTACTATAAGCTTGCTATTATAAATTCCCAGAATTAGTATATGATTTTCTACCCCACATTCACTGTATGTGTTTGCAGCATTCATATTTAAAACTTTGTTAAGTTTGGCTTTTGTTGTCCATTAATGACTATGTAAAGGTTAAGCAAACAAGTTTTCCTAAGTAAGCCTTGGGCTGGATCTGTAAACTAAAAGGGCTAATGTAACCCTTTGTCTGCCGGCTC
>NW_007036422.1:0-1382 GCF_000164805.1 Carlito syrichta | reverse complement strand
CTATTATCTGATCTTTCATTTTTAAGTGAGGGCCCAAAGCTAATGCAAGCTTTAAGAAAATTGTGCCAATAAAAAAAAAAAAATCTTCAAATTTGGAACATATATTTTAATGAAGAAATTATTGATTTGCATTGAGAAACAACCACTATGAGACCCCTAATGTCTGAGCATTCTGTTCCTTGTCAAATCAAGCTCTTCACTTTGGCCACCATGATATCAAAGCACAATGAATTTCAGTCACTATTTCTCAAAAATGTTCACAGTATCATCATTGCTAAAAAGAAAAAAAAGTTTATGAGTTCCTAGTTTTTGTTTTTTTGAGTGGAAGTCTCATTCTGTTGCCCAGGCTGGAGTGCAGTAGCACACTCACAGCTACCACAGGCTTCACTTTACAGTATGGTTGGCAATTTTAGAATGGATTAGTGCTTTTTAGCTATTTATTTAGACACATTTCAAAGTAATTTATATATAAAATCATGTACTTCTGAGTGAAAGATTTTTGGCACAACAATGTTAAGTAATTTTTCCAAAGTAATATGGTAGAAGTATAATTTAATTCTGAGTGGGCTGAAGAGTTTATACATACTACCTTCAGATATTATTTATCAGTTATGAAAAGTTCTATTCCTGGCTTAATAAACATTATTTAATTATAATAGAGATTAAATTTTATCAGCTGTTTTTAATCAACTACTTAAAATATTACATGACTTTCCCTTGTAAAGCTCCTAATGTGGGAAAATGTAGATTTTTTTAAAAGTAAAATATACTAACATTTGTGATATAAAACCAGTTTTTTCATGATTTTTTGTTTGTAATAAACTTTACTGATTTCAGAACACATATTATTTGAAAAATCCTTACCTCATTAGCAAGGGTAACTGCATAATCAACGTTTGTATACTTAACCCTGAATTGTACCCTACATATTTATAAAAAAAAGAAAAATCTTAACTATGGTGTATATTGCCATTGATTTGTTATCATCTATTACAAAAAGTTATCATTGCTTTATTACTTTGAGATTAGTTGATAATGCTTCTTCCTCATACTGTCCTTTTCTGGTTTTGTTGTCAAAATTACATTACTTGCCTAACTCTAGGAGTATTCTAACTTTTTTAGTACTCGAATAGGCTGTATGAGATAGGGAGCATTTGTTTCTTAAATGTTTGCTGAAGTTTCCATCTAAAACCTTGGAATTTAAGGTAACAAAACTTTAGTTGTTTCTATTCAGATTTACTATTTCATCTTACATTTTTGAAAATATTTTTTATAAGATTAATTTTTATCTATGTTTTTAAATTTACTTACATAAAATATTCACAGCATTCTCTTACTTTATTTGCTATTGCATGCTTTGCTAACTTTGTTTAGCATATTTA
>NW_007036421.1:0-632 GCF_000164805.1 Carlito syrichta | reverse complement strand
GGATCAGGACAGAGAATGAAATCGTAAATCCTCAACCAACTCATCTTTGAAAAAAGCCTCCAAGACTCACTGGGTAATGGAGAACATATTCAGTAAATGGTACTGGGAATAGGCTGACAGCATGTATAAGATTGAAATAGGACAACTATCTATCACCATACACATTAACTCTAAATGGATCAAAGACCTAAACGTAAAACAAATTATAATAATGTTTGAAAACGCAGGAGACACCAATAGGGAAACTGTAATCGGAAATTAATTCCTCATCAGGGCCCAAAATACCCATGCATTAAGAAGTAAGTAAGAAAAGTGGGATCTCAAAAAAATAATATACTTCTGCAAAACAAAGGAAACAGACAGAAGACCACGGATACATACAACAGAATGGCAAAAACGATTCTACAACTATGTATCTGTAAAGAAGCATTACATCTAGGATCTACAGGAAATTCAAACACTTAGAAAAAGAAGGCAAGCATTCCCTTTGCAAAGTGTGCAAATACGTGAGTGGACACATTTCATAAGAAGAGATACGGGCAGCCAGGAGACACATGAAAATTGCCCAGCCACACTAATCATCAAAGAAATGCAAATGAAACCACGTTGAAATTCCAAATACCCCCTGTAAG
>NW_007036420.1:0-4662 GCF_000164805.1 Carlito syrichta | reverse complement strand
TGAAAACGAGTTCCAAATTTGCTTTGATGGGTGGACTAGGTGCAGATGTCAGAGCCTAGCTTCCCAAGAAGAGTACTTCAAAGGTGACTAAAGTGATATTCAGCAAGGTGATGTGTAGCACTTTCTCTAAGATGAGTTTGTGAACCAATCCATCAGACCTCATAGATTAAGGTCTAGTACTCACTAGCTGGGAGGTAGGGCAGATTTGACAGGAGAGCAGAATGAGCTCTGAGTGGGCAAGTTCTGAGTACCTGGAGGTGGAAAATTCTGAGTGATGACATTTGAATGAAGAAGGCTGGGCAAAGAATGGATAGAGATAATGTGTAGGAAGGTGTAAAATAGAAAGGGGGCAATCTGATGGCCATGGTGAATTCCAAAACCACAAGAGTGATGGTAGGAGAACAGAGGAAAAAGAGAAAAAATCACTGTAGCCCAGAAATCAACAAATGAAGATTTTCAAAGAGAAAAAACAAAGTGATCTGTGGGTGGAGAGCTGAGGGATTTGCTTCCTTGTGGAGTAGAGAAGAGCTGAGGCTTCCATGGAAGAGTGATGCAGGAACCATGCTATGACCTTAAATATTATACAGGTTTGAATTCCTTATCCCCCATGCATTTGTCTTTTCTTCCACACCCTCACCCCCACCACTCCTATCATTTCTCAAATCTAGCTATTTTAAGAGGTTGCCTCAACAGTTTCCTTCTTCATTCAACTTTAATTTTTAAAGATGTGTAAAGCACCCCAACTATGTACATATAGTAGGCATACCCTTCCATCTAGATTTCCATGAAATCTTGCTGCTACCCTATTTTCTTTTATTTCATTTTACATCCTCAGGGAAGATTCTCTTCATCTTTCCATCACATAAGTGAAATGTTGTAGGCCAATAATATGTAATTCCTTGAATAAGAGAAAGTATACTCTTTCCATTGGTGTAATGCATGGCCCATGTCTACACACTCCTCTCTTCTGGCTTCTAAGCCCACTGGCATCCATCCCTGATTCTTCCTCTTGGTTTTAGCAGGGGCCAGGTAGTCTGCCTAAACTCTTCTTCCTGCAGCCGCCTATCATGCCAAATTCTTGCTCAAGTCTGCATTTTTCCTCTTTGAAGACTTTTTCTCTTCTTTGAAAATCTCAGCTCTGCCTATCCTCCTTGCTTCCATTGTGGAGTTCTCTGGAATGAAGGCAATCCATACTGATCTCTTGATTAATCAGCATTTACGTGTTTTAGGAAACAGTTTTCCTCTAATTTTTAAGCTGCATCACCTCCCCAATCTGGGTTTACATTCCTTGAGTAGAAGAATTCATGTTTTGCCTTTCTGAATTCTTCAGAAGACTATTTCTTAGTCTTCTGCCTTATTAATTATAATAAGCAATCTTAAAATTGAATGACATTCTGTCACTTTCTTCCAAGATGGTGACATGAACAAGGCATTTTCTAGTTTGATGATTTCCTAATATTGGTTGTTAAAAATCAGATTTTTTGATACATTTTTTATTTAGAGAGGAGTCTCAATCAGGGTCTAGATATAAATAGTTTTAAATATTAAAAAGTTTTAGCCTTAAAAATGTTCTGGGTTTGTGTAATTAACTGTTTGTTAAATATAATTGTTTTGGCTCCACTTGAATTTGCTCTCACATTCTATTAAAAAAATTTAAGTTACATGGCAATAGGAGAAATACCCATGAAACTGTTTTTCTTTTTATAAAATTATTTTATTTTAAAGATATGAGGTACAATTCAAAGTTAGGTATATGAATATTGATGATGCAGGAACCCTTGTTGATGAAGTGTACCCCTCCCTCCCCTATAACTTTCCCTTAACTGCCGAACGCACACCCCTTCCCCCTGAAAGTTTCCCAATGCTGCCCATCCCTTTCTTAAGTATTATGATAATTGTTCAAGGTCCACTTATGAGTGAGAACATATGGTACTCTGTTCATCATTTCTGTGATAGATTTATTCAGTCCAGTTTCAATGGGCAGCATGGCTGGTTCCATGTTTTTGCTATTGTGAATAGAGCTGCAACAAGACATTCGTGTGCAAGTATCTTTTTTGTAGAGTGATTTGAGTTGCTCCACGTATATTCCCAAAGGGAATTGCTGGGCCATATGGAGGTCAGTTTCTAGTTCTTTCACCACACTGTCTTCCAAAGTGATTGCACTAGTTTGCATTCTCACCAGTAGTGTAGAAGCATTCCTTTTTTCTCCACATCCTCGCAAGCATCTGTTGTTTTATTAATGATGGCCATTTTTGCTGGGGTTAGGTGGTATTTCAATGTGGTTTTGATTTGCATTTATCTGATGATGAATGAAGCTGAGTACTTTTTCATGTGTCTGTTGGCTGCACGTATATCTTCTTTTGAGAAGTGTCTATTCATGTCTTTTGCCCATTTTGTAATGGAGCTGTTTGTCTTTTCCTTTCAGCATGTTTGAGTTCCGTATAGATCCTGGATGTTAGACTTTTGCCAGATATACAGTTGACAAATATTTTTTCCCATTCTGTGGCCTGTCTCCCTGTTCTCTTCATGGGTTTTTTTTGTTGTTTGTTTGTTCATTTTTGCTTTTCAGAAGCTTTTCAGTTTGATGAGGTCTTACTTGTCCATCTTGCTCTTATGGCATGGATACTTGGGGCTTTGATCAGGAATTGGTAGCCAGTTCCAATTTCCATAAGGGTGTCTCCTGCGTTTTCTAAAATTCTTATAGTTTGAGGTTTTACATTTAGATCTTTGATCCATTTCTATTTAATTTTTGTGTATGATGATAGGTAGGGATCCCGTTTCAATCTTCTGCACATGGTCAGTCAGTTTTCCCAGCACCATTTACTGAATAGATTCTCCTCTCCCCAATGGTTGTTGTTGGAGGCTTTGTCAAAGATGAGTTGGTTAAGGCTTTGCTTCCAGAATTTCTATCCTGTTCCATTGGTCTTTGTGCCTGTTGTCATACCAATACCAATTGTTTTGATTACTGTAGCCTTATAGTAAAGTTTGAAGTCTGGAAGTGTGATACTTCCTGCTTTGTTTCTTTTGCTAAGGATTGTTTGGATTTTGTGATCATTTATGTTTGCATATGAATTTCTGTATTGTCATTTCCAGATCTGAGAAGAATAATGTTGGTAACTTAATGGGTATTCCGTTGAATCTGTAGATTGTCTTGGGTAGGTGAACATCTTAAAAATGTTGATTCTTCCTATTCATGAGCATGGAATATTTTTCCATTCGTTTGTGTCTCCTTGGATTTCTTTGAGCAGCATTTTGTAGTTCTCATTGTAAAGGTCTTTCACTTCTCTGGTTAGGAAGATGCTGAGATACTTCTCTATTTTTGTGTGTGGCTATGGTGAACAGGATTATGCTTTTTATTTGGGTCTCTGCCTGCATGTTGTTGGTATAGAAATGCAACTGTCTTTTGCACATTTATTTTGTACCCTGAGATATTCCAAAGTCCTTTATTAGTGCAAGCAGGTTTTTGACAGGTTCCCTTGGATTCTCCATGTATAGGATCCTATCATCAGTAAAGACGGATAACGTGACTTCCTCTTTTCCTATTTGGATACCTCTGAGATCCTTCTTTTGTCTAATTTCCATAGCTAGGACTTCCAACACGATGTTGAACAAGAGGGGTGAGAATGGGTAGCCTTGTCTTGTTGCAGTTTTCAACAGAAATGTTCCAGATTTTGTCCATTTAGCAATATGTTAGCTGTGAGTTTATTATAGATGGCACTCCTATTTTGAGGAATGTTCCTTCTATACCTAGGTATTTGAAGGTTTTTATCAAGAAGGGATGCTGGATTTTATCAAAAGCTTTTTCTGCATCTAATAATATAATCATGTGGTACTTGTTTTTACATCTGTTGTTGTGTTTAATTACATTTATGGTCTTGCGAATGTTGAGGCAGCCCTGCCCTGCATCCTGGGGTGAATTCTACTTGGTCATGGTGAATGATTTTTGAGAGGTGTTTTTGGATACAATATTCTAGAATTTTGTTGAGGATTTTTGCATCTATGTTCCTAAGAGATATTGGCCTGTAGTTCGTTCTCTCTCTCTCTCTCTCTCTCTCTCTCTCTCTCTCTCTCTCTCTCTCTCTCTCTCTTTGGATCTTTAGGTTTGGGTATCAGTGTGATGTTAAATTCTTAAAATGATTTGGGGGAGAATTCCATCTTTTTCAATTGCCTGGAATATTTTCAAAAGGACTAGTATCATCTCCTCCTTGTATGTTTTGTAGAATTCTGATGGAAAGTCATCCAGTTCAGGGATTTTGGTTTTGTAGGTAGTTTTTGTATGACAGAGTCAATTTCCTGGGTTGTTTTTGGTCTTTTTAGTGTCTCAAAGTCTTTTTGTTTCAACTTGGTATGGTTGTGTGATTTCAGAAAGTCCTCTATTTCATTTAGGAGTTTGTTTCCATATAGGTGTCCATAATAACCTCTGGTAATCTTTTGTGTTTCTTCAGGGTCAGTTGCGATTTGAACTTTTGTATTTTTTATTGTGTTGGGCTTTTTCTTGGTCATTCTGGCTGGGGAATCCATCAATCTTAATTCTTTCAATGAACCTGTTTTTTTATTTTTGATATATTTTATGATATTTTTATCTTCTATGTTCCATATTTGGGCTCCAATTTTGGTGATTTGCTTTCTTTTGCTAAAGTTGGGTTTTGTGGTCTTCTCTTT
>NW_007036419.1:0-767 GCF_000164805.1 Carlito syrichta | reverse complement strand
GCCTTGGTGGGAATGTCATAGTGGAAGAATCTAAATTAAGCACCCATGTCATGCTGAGGGTGACTGGAAGGATGAGTATATGGCCTTGTCAGCTCTACATAGGGAGGTGGGCTTTGCCTTATGTGAAGACTCATAAAGTGGGAACTTTCCTACTTTTAGGAAGGGAGTCAAGGCACTAGCAGACCCTACGCTTTCACCCACATTATGTCTTCTACCTATGGGTTGCTTGTGATAGATTTGTTTGCTGCTTATCAAACAGTTGTAGTGAGATGTCGGTGACCAGCACTGACCAAGGGTGGGTTAGGACCCGCACCAGAGAATCTGGACAGCGAGAAGAGACCACTCAGAGGCAGTTCTTCTGGGAACAGTCTGATCAGGACTGAAGCCAATTTTATTCAAACCTTTTCCAACTTATATACCATTTTCTATACCCTCCAGCAGTGTGATAATCACTTGCTAGGGGCGTACAAGTTCCGTGCTTTACAAACTATGCATCACAAGACCACCACGAGATCTGCAATTTCCAAGCAAATAATTCGAATTCCATGATGCCTGCCGTGCTTACATTAAGGTCACAGGTGCACAATTTCAATACAAATCGTTCAGTGTTTTCCATAATGTTCAATGAATCATTCATATTATACTCTTTGTTCTAAACCCTGATTAATACAAAAAACTTTTCAAGTTAACTCTAGGTTCAGTCCAAGTTCCCTGCTCCCAATATTTTTAATGATTAATATTATCAACTTAACACTATACTATAAATC
>NW_007036418.1:0-916 GCF_000164805.1 Carlito syrichta | reverse complement strand
AAACTTTGGGGAAATCTTAAAGAAGGTAAAGACAAATTTTTCAAAGCTGGGTATTAGGAGAATAGACCTGTCAAAGTGATTAATCCTTTATTTATTTATTTAAATTAATTAGTTTATTTATTATAAAGATGTGGGGTACAACTCAGGGCTAGGTATACAAACATTGATCATGCAGGTACCCTTTTTAATGAGGCATGTCCTTCCCTCCCCCACCTGCTAGTCCCACCCACATTCCCCTGACAGTTTTCTGCTACTGTCAATCATCTTCCCACAGCATTATAATTGCTCAAGATCACCTTATGAGTGAGAACATATGGAACTCAGTTCTTTGTTTCTGTGGTAAATCACTGAGTATGACCTACTCCAAATCCATCCAATTTGCTGTAAGGTCCATATATTTGTCCTTCTTTATGACTGCATAATATTCCATTGTGTATATGTGCCACATTTTTTAATCCAGTCCAGCTTCAATGGGTAACAAGGTTGGTTCCATACTTTTGCTATTGTGAATAGAGCTGCATACATACGTGTGCAGGTATCTTTTTTGTAGAATGATTTGAGTTCCTCCGGGTTTATTTCCAATATGGGTCATATGGAAGGTCAATTTCTAGTTCCTTCAGAAATTGCCACACTGTGTTCCAAAGGGGTTGTTTTAGTCTGCATTCCCACCAGCAGTGTAGAAGTGTTGCTTTTTCTCCACATTCTTGTCAGCATCTGTTGTTGTTTGTTTTATTAATGATGGCCATTCTTACAGAGATTAGGTGGTATCTCAATGTGGTTTTGATTTGCATTTCTCTAATGATGAGTGAGGCTGAGCACTTTTTCATGTGTCTGTTGGTCACCCCCATATCTTCTATGAGAAGTGTCTATTCATGTGTTTTGCCCACTTTTTAAAGGGGCTGTTTGTTTTTTCCTT
>NW_007036417.1:0-4745 GCF_000164805.1 Carlito syrichta | reverse complement strand
TTTTTAGACTTGTGGCAACTCTGTCTTGTAATATAAGTGCCACCACAGGCAATATCTAAATTAATGAACATAACTGTGTTCCAATAAAACTGTATTTCCAATTTGAGAAGTTGGCCCACAGGTTGAAGCTTACCCACTTCTAATATGTGATCATGATTATGAACAAACACAGATTTACAACTTCCTTCCAACTTGGGTGCCTTTTATTCATTTTTCTTAGCTCATGACACGGGCTAGAGTCTTCAACACAATGCTCAGTAAAAGCAGTGAAAGAAAATATTCCTGTGTTATTCCTGATCTTACATGGAAAGCATTCTGGTTTCCACCATGACACGTTTGCCATAGGCTTATCATAAATGCTGTTTGTCATGCTGAAGATTTCTTGTATTCTTAGTTTGCTCAGAGTTTTTTTAAAAATCACAAATGAAGGTTGAGTTTTATCACATGCTTCTATCTACTAGGATGATTATATAGCTTCCCCCTGTTAGTTTGTTGATATGGTGAATGATAGTGAATATTGAATGATAAACCAATTCTGCATTTTGGGAGAGATCCCATTTGTTTAGAATTGAATTCAATTTGCTAAAGTTTGTTTAGAATTTTCTTCAAGACTTTATTTTTGGGGGGAGGGTGGGTTTAGACTCACAGCAAAATTGAGAGGAAGGCACAGAGATTGTCCATATAACCCTTGCCTCCATGCATGCATAGCATCACCTGTTATCAGTGTCCCTCACCAGAGTGGCACAGTTGTTAATGTTTGATGAACTTACATTGATACATCATAATCACCCAAAGTCCATTGTTTACATTAGATTTCACTCCTGGTGTTGTAGAATCTGTGAGTTTTGGACAAAGGTATAGTGACATGTAGCCACCATTATAGTATCATATAAAATATTTCATAGTCCTAAAAGCCTCTATGTTCCACCTGTTTATTTTTTCCTGCTCGCCCCAATCCCTAGCAACTATGTATCTTTTTATTTTATCTATAGTTTGGGCTTTCTAGCATGTCACAAGTTGGAATTGTGCAGCATGTAGCCTTTTCAGATTGTCTTCTTTCATTTACTAACGTGCATTTAAGGTTACATGTCTTCTCATGGCTTGACAGCTCATCTCGTTTTAGTGGCAAATAATATTCCATTGTATGACCACACCACAATTTATTTATTCATTCATTTATTAAAGGCTAGCTTGTTTGCTTCAAAAATTGGTTGAATTTTTGCATCCTTGTTTATGAGGGAGTTTTCTTTTTAGTAATATCATTGTCTGTTTGGGATCATGATAATACTAACAGCCTATAATGAGTTGGGATGTATTGCTCCTCTTTATTGGGGGGAAGAGAGTGTGTATAGAATTATAGAAAAATATTATTTCTTCCTAAAATATTTGGTAGAATTCACCAGCATAGCTATCTGGGCTTGGAGTTTTCTTTGTAGGAAAGTTTCAGCTATGACTTAATTTTCTTGTATAGATATAGGGCAATCCAGTTATCTGTTTCTTCTTGGTTTAGTTTTGGTAATTTTTATTTTTCGAGAAATGTGTCCATTTTCTCTAAGTTGGCATGTTTATTCATATGAAGTCCCTATTACTTGTTGTTCTTTTAATATCTTTAGAATCTGTAACAATGTCACATTACTCATTTCTGAAATTAGTAATTTCTATCTTCTCTTCTTCATGTGCAGCCTGACTAGATAGAGGCTTATTACTTTTATTGATATTCTTAAGATGTTTAGTTTTATTGATCTTCCCTATTGTTTTTCTGTTTTATTGGTTTTGTCTTTACTGTCACAGTCTGTTTGGCCTGCTATAATGAAATGCTGTAGACTGAATAGCTTATAAACAGCTGAAATGCGTTTCTCACAGCTCTGGAGGCTGTAGAATTCCAAGCAATTGGCCGATTTGGTGTCTGGTGAAGGACCGCTTCTTGGCTTGTAGATGCTTCTTTTCCCCTCTTATGGCAGAAAGGGCAAAGGAGTTCCCTGGGGTCTTATAGACAGATACTAATATCACTCATGAGGGCCTGGCTCCATGACCAAATCAGCTCCAAGAACCTCCACATCCCATTAACATCACCTCTGTGATTAGATTTCAGCATATGATTTTGGGAAGGGGATGCAAATATTCAGACCATAGCAGATGTTTATTATTTACTTTCTTCTGCTGACTTTGAGTTTGATTTGTTTTTCCTTTTTCTAGTTTCTAAAGGTAGAAGTCAAAGTCATTGATTAGAGACTCTTCTAATGTGAACATTTGGTGCTAACATTTTTTATTAGTGCTGTTGTAGTTGCATTCCACAATTTCTGATATGTTGTATTTTCATTTTTATTCAGTTCAAAATACTTTTTAATTTCTCTTTTTATCACCTCTTTGGCCCAGGGTTATTTGGATGTCTGTTACTTTGTTTCCAAATATTTCAGTATTTTCCAGAGATATTTTTATGATTCATTTATCATTTGATTGCTTTGGGGTCAGGTAACATACTTTGTATGCCTTCAGTTACATTTGACTTGATCCTTTTATTGAGATTTATTGTATGGTCCAGAATCTGGCCTATTTTTGCGAGTATTCATGCGTGCTTGAGAAGCATGGGGCTGTTCAAGTCTACATTATTTTTGATGATTTTCTGCCTCCTCGTCTTATCACATACTGAGTAAGGAGTACTGAGATCTCATGCTACACTTGGGAATTTGTCTTTTTCTTTTTACAATCCTCTTCATTCCTTCCTCTTGTGTTTTGAAGCTCTTGTGTTATCAAGTATATAGACAATTAGGGTTAATACGTCTTTTTGATTAGTTGAAACTCTATCATTATGAAATGACCTTGGTTTATTGCTGGTCATATTTTTAGCTATGAAATCTACTTTGGCCTTTGGCATTAACATAGCCACTCCCACTCAGCCTTCTTCTGTCAAGTGTTAGTCTGGTATATCTTTTTTCCATCCTTTAGCCAGTTTGTGTCTTTCCATTTAAAGTGCACTTCTTATAGGCAGCATGGAGTTTGGTCTTTCTTGTTTACTCAGTCAGACAATCGGCCTTTTAATTGAGGTTTTTTAGGCCACTTTCATGTATGATTATTGATATAGCTAGGTTTGTCATTCATCATGCTGTTTGTTTTCTATTAGTCCCAGCTATTCTTTATCCTCCTTTTCTTCTATCTGCTTTCTCTTAGATTAGTCAAATAATTTTTATGATTTAGCTATCTCTTTCTCTCTCTCTGGCTTATTAGCTTTAACTCTCTATTTTGTTATCTTAGTGATTGCTTTAGGTTTTATAGTGTACAGTTTTAACTTATTGCAGTCCACCTTCAAGTAATATGATAGCCCATCATATATGGTATAAGAAAATTGCAGTTATATACTTTCATTTCCTTTTTCAGCCAGATCCTTTCTAGAGCTGTGGGATTATAGTATTCATTAAGTTTAGAAAGCTTTTGACCATTTTTTTGATCTGTCTTTCCTTTTTAGATTAGATGCATAAAGTTTTCTCATAGTTCACTGATGTTTCCAATTATGGCTCTTTTAAATTGTGATGTCTAATCTGTAAGTGTTTCCTCAATGTAGTTTTCATCTCCGACACTGTGATTTGCATCTATAAGTGCATTAAAAAAAATGTCTTCCATGCCTCTATGTTCTTGAGCTTTAATTTGGTATATAGTTGAGCTACTTACAAACAGTTTAATCTTTCTGGTCTTGCTTTCATAATTGAGTCTAATCCCCATTCCTGGTGCAAGACCTTTCTAATTACTTTACTCATTGTCCCATGAAGTATGTGTTTTTCCAGCATAGTTCATGGGAATGGACACTCTTCCTGGCAGTGTGTGTGAATACTAGACATGGTTTCCTCTAATTTTTAAGATTGTTTTCCCTTGGTCTTGGGCAGTTTCCTAGCATACTTACACTGTTCACAACTCTGGTACATACTCTCAAGAGGGGATTTCTGCATATTTCCAGTGTTCTTTCTCTTTACTGCTCTTATCTCTCAAGTGTTCTGTGCTATGATCTCTGTCTGCCTAGGTTTTATCAGGCTCTCCTTTAATCACTTTGACTCAAGGATTCTGCTAGACTCAACCTCAGTGTTTTTCCTCCTGGGTGATGACCTGGAAACGATGTCACGGTAGGGAGGGGAGAAGGGATTCTTTCCATTCTTATTTTTAAGTTAATTATTTTTTCATTAATCAGTAGTTTTTATTATGGTTTTGTGGGGTACAGTTAGGGGTAGGTGTACAATGACGTTTCATTCAGGCACCCTGTAGATAAGAAGTGTTTTCCCATCCCCCGACAGATATTTGCTACTGTTAATCCCATCCCCCTCCCCCCCATAGTTTCCCAGTACCATCCGTCATTTTCTCATAGTATTGCATTGGATGTTCAAGGTCCATTATATGAGTGAGAACATGTGATATTCGGATTTTTGTTTTTGTGAGAGGTCACTCAGTATTATAGACTCTAGTTCCATCCAGGTTGCAGCGAAATTCATGATTTTGTTCTTTTTTATGGCTGCGTAGTATTCCATCGTGTATATGTACCACATTTTTTTAATCCAGTCCTCTTTTGATGGGCAGCATGGTTGTTTCCAGGTTCTTGCTATTGTGAACAATGCTGCGATAAACATACGTGTGCAGGTATCTTTTTTATAGAGTGATTTGTGTTCTTCAGGGTATATTCCCAGTAGGGGGATTGCAGGGTCATATGGAAGGTCAATTTTTAGAGCTTTTAGGAATCGCCACACTGCTTTCCACAGAGGTTG
>NW_007036416.1:0-775 GCF_000164805.1 Carlito syrichta | reverse complement strand
AGGGCCTAGCACCTGGGGCTTGGAGCTCTGCTCAAGTTTCAGCTCCAAACTGTAGTCTTACACATCACCTGTGCTGAACAGAGGCTGGGGTTTCTTGAGGAGAGGGCAGGGAGGGAACACCCTGCAGCTCCTTAGTTTTTGTGTCTTGACATGAGACAGTCTGAGGCCTTCTGGGCTCTGGTCCATCCCAAACCTGAGCTCCAGGGGCTGGAATTCCCTTCCTTTCTGCCACTTAGTGAAGATGGTACATGATTTTACTGCCTACCTCTTAAATCAGCATCTCCTCTAAGGTTTTCAAAGATTCTGGTCATTTTATTTAATAATTTTTAATTTTTCTTAGATATTTTATTTTATTTTTATTTATTTATTTAAGAGAAATGAGGTCTCGCCAAGTTGACTAAGCTGGTCTTGAACCTGTGGGCTCAGGCAATCTCACCTCTGCCTCCCAGAGTGCTGGGATTATAGGCGCGAACACAGTGCCCATCCTTATTTAACTCTTTACTTGCCTGCCATAATCTTACAGCATTGAACTGTCTCTCCTCTTTCCTTTCCAAGCTAAAAGTCCGCAGGTTTTTATCTTTGCATATCATCCTAGACTCCAGTGTTCAGCCTGGTGTGCACAAGAGACACCATTTGATGTGTCATCTTAGTTCAGCCATGATCCGATGTCATCTGACTCACGATGGATCACATTAAAGTGAGTGAAACTGTCAGATTCTAATGTAGCTTAATTAAAGCTACCTTCATTAAGGGCATGAGAGGGAAGGGAGCCCTT
>NW_007036415.1:0-539 GCF_000164805.1 Carlito syrichta | reverse complement strand
TGGAGAGACTCATCTTTACAATTAATTAAAAATAGCCGGGCATGGTGGTGCACGCCTGTAGTCTTGAGCTACTGTTCGAGACCAGCCTAGGCAACTTGGAGAGACCTCATCTCTACAATAAATTAAAAAATTAGCCGGGCATGGTGGTGCACGCCTGTAGTCCCAGCTACTTGGAAGGCTGAGGTGGAAGGATCACCTGAGTCCAGCAGATCGAAGCAGCAGTGGCTGTGAGCATGCCACTGCACTCCAGCCTGGGCAACAGAGTGAAACCCCGACTCAAAAAAAAAATTTTTTTTTAAAAGAGAGAATGAAAAGAAAAATGAAACAGAGAAGACAACGGGTAGAGAAAAAAGTTACTGGGATTCTTTGACTGTGATGTTGATTAGCGGATCCTTTATGAAATAAGGGAAACGATGAATTGGCAAAAGCCAATTCACAAGTGGGTGATCATGAAAGAGAAACTAGAAGGGCAGGGCTTGGGTTTCGAGAATTATTTTCCCCAGGGCCTTCTTCCTCATCAGCCAAAACACCAAATACTT
>NW_007036414.1:0-586 GCF_000164805.1 Carlito syrichta | reverse complement strand
CTAGCTGACTAAGCTAGCTGACTTAGCTTCCTAGCTAGTTAGCTGACTGAGATAGCTGACTTAACTTGTGGCTAATGAGATAGCTAGCTGACTTAACAAGTTGGTAAATGAGTTAGATAACTGTTTTAACTAGTTGGTAAACGAGTTAACTAGTTGACTTTACTAGCTAGTTAACGAGTTAGTTAGGTGACTTGACTTGTAGACTGAAGAGTCATCCGACTGCTTAGCTGGTTTAACACGATGCCTGACTACTCAGCCGACTTGTTAGCTTGCTTAACAAGTCGGCCGACTAGTCAGTCGACTAGTTAGATAGGTTATCTAGTTGACGGATGAGTTCTCCCACTAGTTAGCAATGTTAACTAGTTGCCTGCTGGTTTGCTGACATAACTATAATGTCAACTATTTGGGCAAACATTTAGCTGACCTAACTAGTCGGCCGACTAGTTACCTGAGCTAACTTGTCTACTGAAAAGTTGGTCAACTAGTCGCCCAATTGGTTAGCTGTCTTAAGTATTTGGCCGGCTAGTTGACCAACCAGTTAGCTGGCTTGACTAGTCGGCCAGCGAGTGAGCTGACAGGTGAGCTG
>NW_007036413.1:0-649 GCF_000164805.1 Carlito syrichta | reverse complement strand
AAAGAAACAATCAAGAGAGCAGGGAGACAGCCTACAGACTGGGAAAAAGTATTTGCCAACTCTAGGTCTGACAAAGGCTTAACATCCTGGATCTACAAGGAACTGAAGCGTACTGAAAAGAAGAAACAAACAATTCCATTATAAAATGGGCAAAAGACATGAACAGACACTTCACAAAAGAAGACATTCGAGCAGCCAACAAACACATGAAGAAATGCTCAACCTCACTAATCATCAGGGAGATGCAAATCAAAGCCACAATGAGATACCACCTAACTCCAGTCAGAATGGCAATTATCAACAACTCAAAAAATAACAGCTGCTGGAGAGGGTCTGGTGAAAAGGGAACACTTCTACACTGTTGGTGGGAGTGTAAACTAGTGCAACCTCTGTGGAAAGCAGTGTGGCGATTCCTAAAAGCTCTAAAAATTGACCTTCCATATGACCCTGCAATCCCCCTACTGGGAATATACCCTGAAGAACACAAATCACTCTATAAAAAAGATACCTGCACACGTATGTTTATCGCAGCATTGTTCACAATAGCAAGAACCTGGAAACAACCATGCTGCCCATCAAAAGAGGACTGGATTAAAAAAATGTGGTATATATACACGATGGAATACTACGCAGCCATAAAAAAGAACAA
>NW_007036412.1:0-738 GCF_000164805.1 Carlito syrichta | reverse complement strand
TTATGTAGAGATGAGGTCTCGCCTGCCCAGGCGGGTCTCGAACCCGCGGGCTCAGGCAATCCACTCCACTCAGCCTCCCAAAGGCGCGGGATTACAGGCTGAGCCACCGAGCCCGGCTCAAAACTATACTGTTAAATTAACACGGTATTTATCTTTTGAGGAAGAAATGGAGCTGTAATTAGAAAAGGGCATGAGAAGCCGGGCTCGGTGGCAAATGAGTTAATTTATTAATAAAATTATTAATTAAATAAATTAACAAAGGAACAATTTCAGAGGCAAGGCTAATGATGTCACATTAAGAGCATGCAAAAAGTTTTGGCTCTCCCCTTTTCGCTGACTGCTGCCTCCATTGTCATCAGAAGTGATCTAGTTCTGGGAAGAATCTCTGACTCTGTAGGGCTCACTTTGATCTTCAATTATCTTACATCTCTCTTTTCACAAAAGCCACTTTAAGCATGGTTTCAGGCTCACTCTCACAGTCTTTAGGCAGTACACGATTCTCTCAATAACTACTAAATAAGTGAAAGTTGACGTTCAGAGTTTTTTCTCAGTATGAAGTGAGCCAGCTCTGAGCTTTTTGGACAGAGCTGCTAGGCTGCTGGAATTTTACCTATGACACAGACAGCTGGGCCTCGTAAGCTCTGGTGGTCAGCATAGGGGAAGAAAATAAAAAGCATAGAGAGAACTGAATTCCCACCTCTCCAAGTTAGCCAAGAACACATTTTCCAAACTCTTTTC
>NW_007036411.1:0-705 GCF_000164805.1 Carlito syrichta | reverse complement strand
TTGCTCCACATTCTTATCAGTACTTGGTATTTTTCATTTGTTTTTGGTTTTTGCCTTTCTAATAGGTACACGGTGATATCTCATTGTGGTTTTGGTTTGTGTTTCCCTAATGGCTAATGATATTGAGCATCTCTTATTGTGCTTATTGGCCATTTGTGTATCATTGTTGGTGAAATGTCTGTTCAATCTTTTGCCCATTTAAAAAATGGGTTGTTTGTTTCTCTGCAGTTTTGTACAGTTGATACCTTTTTATGTATCTATTCTGTATATAAGTCCTATGTTGAATATGTGATTTGCAAATGTTTTCTCCCAGTGTGGCATGTCTTTTTATGCTCTTTTTTTTTTTTTTTGAGTTGGAGTCTCACTCTGTCGCCCAGACTGGAGTGCAGTGGCCACTCCCGGCCACCACAGCCTCGACCTGCTGGGGCTCTGGAGATCCTTCTGCCTCAGCCTTCCAAGTAGCTGGAACTACAGGCGTGCACTACCACACCTGGCTAATTTTTTTTATTTATTGTAGAGATGAGGTCTCACTAATTTGCCTAGGCGGGTCTCGAACCTATGGGCTCAGGCAATCCACTCACCTCAGCCTCCCAAGGTGCGGGATTACAGGCTGAGCCACCGAGCCCGGCTTTTTTATGCTCTTAACAGTGTCTTTTTGCCAGAGGAGGGTATGGCACATAATACTAATAAGAGTACCTGGTCCCA
>NW_007036410.1:0-3863 GCF_000164805.1 Carlito syrichta | reverse complement strand
CTAGGTAGCTAGCTAGTCAAGTCATCTTGCTAGCCAGATGGCTGGCTGGTTATGTCAACTAGATAATTCAGCTGGCTAGTCACCTGGCTAGGTAGGTAGCTAGCTAATTAAGTCAGCGGGCTAGCTGGCTGGTTAGCTAGTTAAGTCAGCGAGTTAAGTGAGCTTTTTAGCCTGCTGGGTAGCTACTTGGCTAGCTAGTTAACCTAGCTGGCTAGCCTGATGTCTATCTTGTTAAGTCAGCTAGTTAAGTCAGCTGGTTAGCCGGCTGGCTAGCTAGGTATCTGGCAAGTTAAGCCAGATGGTTAGCAGGCTGGTCAGGTAGGTGGCCAGCTAGTTAAACTGGCTTGCTATCCGACTGACCAGCAGGGTGACTTACTAGTTAAGCCAGTTGGCTATCCGACTGTCCAGCCAGCTGGCTGGCTATTTAACCTGGCTGGCTAGCCAGCTGGTCAGCCCACTAGCTAGCTAGCTGGCTGGCTACCCAGCTAGCCAGCCAGGTAGCTAGCTAGTTAAGCCAGCTGGCTAGTTTTCTAACCCACCAGGTAGCTAGGTAATTAAGTCAACTGGCTAGCCAGCTAGCCAGCCATCTACCTGCTCAGCTAGTTAAGTCAGATAGCTATTTTGCTGGCTAGTCATCTAGCTAGTTAAGGCAGATAGCCAACTAACTAACCAGTTAGCTAGCTTAAGTCAGCTGGCTAGACAGCTAGATAGCTTGTTTTGTTAGCTAGTTATTTCAGCTAGATAGTCAGCTAGATAGTCAGCTAGCTAGTTAAGTCAGTTAGCAAATCAGCTAGTTACTTAGCTATCTAATCAGTTAGCAACTCGGCTAGTTGGTAAGCTAATTCGTGGGATCGCTTGCTTTCCATCATGTCAGTTAACTAGTCGACTCCCTCACCTGCCAACCAGTCAGCTAATTAGACACCTCACTCCCCAGCCAACAGGTCAACAAACTTGTTGGCTTGCTCGCAAGCCAACAGGACAACTAAAAGTCACCTTGCTTGCCAGCTGACTAGTTAAGTCAGCTCAAAAGTTGGCTTGCTCACTGGCTGACTTGTTAAGGCAGCTCACCCATTGACTCACTTGTCGGCCAATTATTTAAGTTGGCTCACTGGTCGGCTCACCGGCCAGCTGACTTGTTAATTCTTCTGACCAGGTGGCTTACTCACCAGCCAACTAAATTCAGCTGACCAGTCTGCTCAGTCATTGGCCAACTAGATAAGTCAGCTCACCAGTCGGCTCACTCTAGCAGACTAGTTAAGTCAACTGACCAGTCGGCTCAATCTCTGGCCGACTAGTTAAATAAGCTGAGCAGTCGGCTCACTCGCCAGCTGATTCGTTAAGTCAGCTCACATAACAGCTCACTCGATGGCCTATTAGTTAAGTCAGCTAACCGGTCTGCCAACTTGCTGGCCAACTAGTTAAGTCAGCTAACCAATCAGCCGACTAGTCAAGCAACTTGTCAGTTGAGAAGTTAGTTCAGCTAACTAGTCGGCTGCCTATTTAGGCCAGCTTACTATTCGGCAATCTAGTCGGCTGACTACGTACGTCAGCAAACCAGCAAACAACAAGTTAACTGAGCTAACTAGTGAGCCAACTCGTCAGTCAACTCGTTGACCCAGCTAACTAGTCGGCCAACTAGTGGTCCAACTTGTTAAACCAGCTAAAAAGTAGGTCGAGTAATACAGCTAGCTAGCTAGTAAACTAATGGGCTACATCAGGAGGTTGAGTCAGGTAGTTAGCTAGTTAACTAATGGGTTAAATAATCTGGTTGAGTCAGCTAGCTAGCTAGTTAGCAAATGGGATGACTCAGCTGGTTGAGTAGGCTAGTTAGCTAGTTAGCTAACTAGTTAAGTCAACTGGATGAGTCAGCTAGCTAGCTAGTTAGCTAACAAGTTAAGTCAGTTGGTTGTGTCAGCTAGCTAGCTTGTTAGCTAATGAGTTAAGTCATATGATAAAGTCACCTAGCTAGCACGTAAGTTAACAAGTAAGCTAACAAGATACCTAGCTGGTTAAGTGAGTTAGCTTACTAGCTAGCTAACTATTTAAGTCAGCTACTTAGGTAGCTAGCTAGTTAGCTAACAATTTAAGGCAGTGGGCTAGCTAGGTAGCGAGCTAATTAAGCCAGTTGGCTAGCTAGCTGGTTAGATTCAGCTAGTTAATAGAACTGGCAAACCAAATGGCAAGGTAGGTAACTAGATAGTTAAGTCAGCTAGCTAGTTACCTGGTTAGCTAGTGATGTCTGTGAGTTAAGTCAGCTGGCTAGCCAACTGGCTAGCTGGTTAAGTCAGCTAGTTAGTCAGCTGTCTAGCCAGCTGGCTATGTAGGTAGCTAGTTGGATAAGTCAGCTGGCTAGCCATCTGGCTAGGTAGGTAGCCAGCTAGTTAACTCAGCTGAGCCAGCTGAGTAGCTGGTTAAGTCAGCTAGTTAAGTCAACTGGCAACCAGCTGGCTATCTAGTTAAGTCAACTCATTATGTCAATTGGCAATCCAGCTGATTAGGTAGTTAAAAAGCTAGTTAAGTCAGATGGCTAGACATCTGGCTAGCTAGTTATTTCAGCTAGTTAAGCCACCTGGATAGCTAGGTAGCTAACTGGTTAAGTCAGCTAGTTAAGTTAGCTTGCTAGCTATTTAATTCAGCGAGTTAAGACAGCTGGCTAGCCAGCTGGCTTGCTGGGTAGCTAGATAGTTAAGTCAGGTGTCTAGACAGGGAGCTAGCTAGTTAAGCAACCTAGTTAAGTCAACTCACTATACAGCTGGTTAGCTAGGCAGCTAGTGTGGTAAGTCAACTGGCAAGCCAGTAGGTAGCCAACCAGTTAAGTCATTTGGCTATCCAGCTGGCTAGCTAGGTAGCTAGGCAGTTAGGTCAGCCTGCTAGCTAGCTGCCTAGCCAGATAAGTCACCTAGTCAAGCCAGCTGGCAAGACAGCTGACTAACAAGATACCTAGATAATTAAGTCAACTGTCTAGCCTGCTGCCTAGCTATTAAAGTCACCTAGTTAAGACACCTGGCTAGCCAGCTGGCTAGCTAGTTAGCTTGCTAATTAAGTGAGTTGGGTATACAGCTGGCTAGCTACTTAAGTCAAGTAGTTAAATCAACTGGCTAACCACCTGGCTAGCTATATAGCAAGATAGTTAAATCAGCTCGACTATCAAGCAGGCCCAGCCATTTAATTCAGCTAGTTAAGTCAGCTGGGTAGCCAGCTGACTAGCTAGGTAGTGAGCTAGTTAATTCAGTTGGCTAGCCAGGTGGCTACTTAATTAAGTCAGCTAGTTAAGTTACCTGGCTAGCGAGCTAGCTAGGTAGGTAGAGAGCTAGTTAAGTCAGATGGCTAGACATTTGGCTAACTAGTTAAGTCAGCTAGTTGAGTCAGCTGGCTAGCCAGCTGGCTAGCTGGTTAAGCCAACTAGTTATGTCAGCTGGCTAGCTAGGTAGTGAGCTAGTTAAGACAGCTGGCTAGTCAGCTGGCTAGCCAGCTAGTTAAGTCACTTAGTTAATTCAGCTGGCTTCCCAGCTCGCTAGCTAGGTAGCTAGCAAGTTAAGTCAGCTGGATAGCCAGCTGGCTAGCTGGTAAAATCAGCATGTTAATTCAGTGGGCCATCCAGCTGGCTAGCTAGTTAAGTCAACTATTAAGTCGCTGGCTAGCCAGCTGTCTAGCTGTTTAAGTCAGCTAGTTAAGTGAACTAGGTAGCTAGCTTGTTAAGTCAGCTAGTTAAGTCAGCTGGCTCACTAGTTAAGCCCTTTTTAGTTAAGTCAGCTAGCTCGCCAGCTGCCTATAGGGTAGCTATCTAGTTAAATCATCTGACTAGCCAGCTGGCTAGCTAGTTAAGTCACATAGTTAATTCAGTTCACTGGCCCGCAGGTTAT
>NW_007036409.1:0-1238 GCF_000164805.1 Carlito syrichta | reverse complement strand
AAATGTTAAATGCTCCTGCTAACCTTGATGCTCCAACTAGCTGCTAGGTTCTAGGAGGCCAGAGACCACCTCTCATGCTTATTTTGCAGCTCTTGGTACTTGATACATAACAGATCCTCAGTACATTTGTGTTGGTTGATTGGAAGAACATGAAGATGGGTTTGCTCTCAAGTTCAAAGGAGTCTCTTCACTGATGTTCAGAGATGCCTCAGCCCCATGCTGTCCTTTGCCATGACTTGGCTTCCCTGTTTGTATTCCTGTTTGTTTCCCAGGTATTTTTATACTTGGGTGCTCATCCATTTGTTGCTTTTCTCTGTTGATGATATTTGTATGAAAACTCAGTGTCAGTGACTCCATACTCTTAAAAATTTGGATAAATACAGACAAAATACTACTTTCACAGCTTGTTGGTGTTAGGCTGTGCATAGTTTCTGGAATTTCTGGGAATTATCTTATCATGGTGTTCTAAGTCTTAGCTCCCCTAGTATCATTCACTCTACTCTGTGTTTTCTTGGGTGCAAGGTTCAGTCCCTTCATCAGATTCCACAAACAAACAAAAATTTAAAAAGCAACTCTACACCATGATCTCTGCAAATTTAAATCCTTTACTGGAAACTGAAGGGTCACAGGGAGGAGGTTCCACTGTGAACCACCTGAGAGACTCAAAACTTCTTTCTCTTTCCATTACTATATAAACAACCTCATCCCCTTTCTCGTACAGAGCATACAATCCACACCCAGAGTCCTGGGTGTCTGCTTTCTAGCATTTATTAAAGTACTATCCTAAACAAATCCTGTTCTTTTCCACAGAGGAATTTTAGGAATTTTTTAATGTTTAAAGAAACATCCCAGATTAAAGGAACACCTTGCATCTACTTGTGTCCTCTATTCTACTTAAAACATGTAGGGCAGCAGGACACTCCATATGCACTTCATACAGTTAAATTAAATTAGAGGCCATAAGAATGAATCTGGAAGCCGGGCTCGGTGGCTCAGCCTGTAATCCCGCGCCTTTGGGGGGCTGAGGTGAGTGAATTGCCTGAACCCACGGGTTCGAGACCTGCCTGGGCAGCGAGACCTCATCTCTACAATAAATCAAAAAATCAGCCGGGCATGGTAGCACATGCCTGTAATTCCGGTTACTCAGAAAGCTGAGGTGGAAGGATCGCCGGAGCCCAACAGGTCGAGGCTGCGGTGGCCAGGAGCAGCCACTGCACTCAGTCTGGGCGACCGAGTGA
>NW_007036408.1:0-794 GCF_000164805.1 Carlito syrichta | reverse complement strand
GAACAGATGAGAGCTCAAACAATGACCATGCAGAAAAAAAATACTAATGTGGCTGACTCATGTGTTTCTCATTGCCTCTGTCAGGTAGAATGTGCTTAAAGAATATTTAGACTTAAATGGCATAACTAGGATTCTTAATTATATAAATTTCAATACATTTATACTATTAGAAGTATAAATCTCAATAGATGCATACCACACAGTATAGATAGATGTAGATCAAGGAAAAAAAGGTAAAGCATAAAAATATGTGACAGTTTGCATTGGATTTATAGGATGGTTTACATTTACAACCCCTAAGTAGTTATTACAACTCTTTAAAAACTGTATGTGCCTTTTGAATGCCTATTGATTACATGCTGTTGAAAGCCACATGATTCTGTCAAACAAAGAGTGATAGTTTTGGGAGGAGGGATCCAAGAGGGCTACCATGGAGCAGCACACAGGAACCTCTCTTGTTGAGTGAGGCAGAGAGTAGGGACCCAGTCACTGACAGATGGAGATACCTTGAGCAACTTTGGATGAGTGAAGCACCCCACACCCAGCAAATGTGTCTTTGAACACACAGAGAACAGAAAGTGAGACAGACACTGAATGAAGTCCAGGCAAAAAATCCCCCACCATGTAGCAGGTTCACATAAGAACTGCAGCCCTTCCCTGTGAATGAAAGGGAAGATTGATCCAGACATGTTTTTGGTTGGTTCCCCTCAGACACACATGAGTCATGGGTCTCATGTAGAAGGAGTCCTGGTCAGAAACAATCCTGTGGTCAGGCATCTGCCAAGAGAGCACAT
>NW_007036407.1:0-842 GCF_000164805.1 Carlito syrichta | reverse complement strand
GCTAGGCATGTATATGTGTGTTTAGTTTTCTTGGGGATCTTTTGTTGCTGATATTTTCGCTTAGCTTTATTGTTATTGCAGTTTGTTTAGAGTGTGTGTGTACGTGTTTATTGCTTCCATTAGTTTCCTCTTTTCATCATTCTATAGAGTGGGGACATGGTCTCAGGGAAGAGAACCTATTCAGGAAATAATGCTGGGAAAACTGGCTGACGACAGGCGGAAGATTGAAACAGGACCCCTCCGTATCCCCATACACAAAAATTAACTCTAAATGGATTAGAGACATAAATGTAAAACCTCAAAGTCTAAGAATCTTAGAAAATGCAGAAGACACCCTTATGGAAATTGGAACTGGCAACCAATTCCAATTCAGAACGCTAAAGGCAAATACCTTAAGAAAAAAGATAGACAAGCACACTAATGGGCTTCTGCAAAGGAAACAATCCATCAAGAGAGCAGGGGAACAGCCACCGAATGCAAAATATTGTGAATTGAATATTTGAAAAAGGCCTAACATCTAGGATGTACAAGGAACTCAAATGCCCGAAAGGAAAAACAAAAAAGAAACAAGCAGTCTCTTTTAAAAGTGGACGAAAGAGATAAATGGACTCTTCTCAAAAGAAGATGTTGGGGAAGCCAACAGACACTTGAAAAAGTGCTCAGCCTCAGGCATCATCAAAAAAATGCAAATCAAAAACCACACTGAAATACCACCTAAGCCCAGTAAGAATGGCCATCATGGCCGGGCTCAGTGGCTCAGCCTATAATCCCAGCACTTTGGGAGGCTGAGGTGAGTGCATGCCAGAGCCCGTGGTTTCGAGATCCGCCTGGGCAACTTGGCG
>NW_007036406.1:0-1101 GCF_000164805.1 Carlito syrichta | reverse complement strand
GAATCTCTTGTGTTTGAATGTTTCCATAACTGATGAGATGAGACAAGTTTTCTTGAATGATTTTATGAAATGTTTGTTACAGTGTGGTCTCTGTCTCTCTCTGTCTCAGGAAGGCCAATTACTCTTAGGTTCAGGCTCTGGAAGTAATTCTTTATCTCTTGAATGTTTTGTTCTATCTTCTTAAGCTTCTTTTTTATGTTTTTGACAGTTTGGGTTAGTTCTGTGTTTTGGTCTTCAAGTTCTGAGATTCTTTCTTCTCCTTGGCTAATTCTGCTTTCCATACTTATTAGTTTGTTATTTATTTCCATCACAGAATTTTTCACTGCTGTTATTTCTGTTATCAGCTCTTTCCTCTTTTCCTCTTGTCTCTCCTCATTTTTAAAAATCTCTCTATTAATCTCTTGATGTCTGGATTTGTTGCATGTGAAAGTCATTCTGGGGGCTCTTCATTGTTTGTGTTCTGAATTCAGTTTTCTCAGTGTCTGACCTCACTGGTCTGTGTGAGACCTATATTCTTCTTTTGGTTTTTCTTCATTTGTGCAGATTTTTCCTCCCTACTTTTTCCTTCCCTCCACTTCCCTGTCTTCTTTCATTCTGTTATTCAGGGGTGGAGGGCTTGCTTTTACTTCTGCTTGTTCAGTCTCCTATTCTTCCTTATGTATATCTTCTTGCTTTGTTCAATTCTGGAGTTGGGGGCAGTGCTTTCTGCAGTTTTGTGATTTAATTAAAGGGGGAGCTGTAATTCAAAGTGTATCTGCAGATCCCAGTATCCACCGACAAGTATATGGATAATGTGAAACCCACTTCCCACTGCCCTGGAATCTGTCCATGCAATGGGGTTGTACGTTCTTTCCCTGAAAGCAAAATGAGGCTAACAGAGGGAAGAGCATGGAGTAGACAGTGGGGGACAGAGGGAGGCGAAGAGAGAGACGAGTAAAGAGAAAACATTTAAAAACTTTTTGAAAATTATTTTGAAACGAATTTTAAGAATTAGTAAAATGTATTATTTTTTATTGTAGTTAGAGAAAACCAGAAACCTACTTTCTTCTGAATGGCAGTTTCAAATTAAAATAATTATATTTAGCTGGGTTTCATGGCTCA
>NW_007036405.1:0-935 GCF_000164805.1 Carlito syrichta | reverse complement strand
TTTGTTCACTTTTCCCTCTGCTTTACAGTCTGTCTATTCAGCAGTTTGCAGTCTTGGTCCATTTAGAAGTGACTTCTTTGGGGGAAAAATTTTTAAAAGGAAAGGGAGACGGAGAGGAGCACAACTTTGAAAACCAAGGACGGCTAGTTTTCCTTTGTTTTCAAGTTTCTTTCTGATTTCACGCCTATACTCCCGGGCACCTAACAAGCTCAATACCTGCCTGGAACTTCCACCTGGTCGCCGCCTTTTGTACCGGCACCGACCTGGGTGGGCTCCAAGCCTATTCCCAAGTTCTTAATCACTAAATTATGTGCGATCCCTTTAGGTTAGATAGCATATCAATTACTTTTAAAATATAGAAAAATCTGTTTAGAAACAGTAGAATCTTTTAAAATATCTGTGTATGTGAGAGTAAGCTTATTTCCTCTAAAAATGTAGTAATTGAAAGACTATAGCAATAAACAAAGCATACCAAAGATTACAGAGCTCAAAATGCATAAAAGTGCCAAGATAGTTAAATGTATTTTTTCATCACAGTAAAAATTCAGAGAACAAAAAATTCAGAAAGAGTATCATAGTATACAAGAAAAAAGGTTGATTTAGGAGTGCAAATTGAAAACAGTTTAAATCTTTTTTTAAAGGAAAAGATAGGCCAGGTGCTCTGGTTAATACCTGTAATCCCAGCACTTTGGGAGGGGGAGGCGAGAGGATGCCTGAGTCCAGGAGTTCAAGACCAGCCTGGGCAACTTGACTAGACCTCTACGCTACAATAAATCAAGAAAAATTAGCTGGGAGTGATGGTGCATGCCTATGGTTCCAGCTACTTGGAAGGCTGAGGTGGAGGGATTGCCTGAGCCCAGCAAGTCGAGGCTGCAGTGGCCATGAGCGTGAGACTGTATTCCACCCTGGGTGACAGTAAGACTGCAACTCAAAAA
>NW_007036404.1:0-823 GCF_000164805.1 Carlito syrichta | reverse complement strand
AACAAAACCCGAAACCCATAGGTCATAAAAGAGAAGATAGACAAGTGGGACGTTATTAAACTGAAAAGCTCTGCAAGGCCAAAGAAACCATCAAGAGAGCAGGGAGACAGCCTACAGACTGGGAAAAACTATTTGCCAACACCAGGTCTGGCAAAGGCTTAACATCAACTCAAAAAATAACAGCTGCTGGAGAGGATGTGGCTAAAAGGGAACACTTCTACACTGTTGGTGGGAGTGTAAACTAGGGCAACCTCTGTGGAAAACAGTGTGGCGATTCCTAAAAGCTCTAAATATCAACCTCCCATATGACCCCGCAATCCCCCTACTGGGAATATACCCTGAAGAACTCAAATCACTCTATAAAAAAGATACCTGCACACGTATGTTTATCGCAGCGTTGTTCACAATAGCAAGAACCTGGAAACAACCATGCTGCCCATCAAAAGAGGACTGGATTAAAAAAATGTGGTACATATACACGATGGAATACTACGCAGCCATAAAAAAGAACAAAATCATGAATTTCGCAACAACCTGGATGGAACTAGAGTCTATAATACTGAGTGACCTCTCACAGAAACAAAGATCCGAGTATCCCATGTTCTCACTCATATAATGGACCTTGAACATCCAATGTAATACTATAAGAAAATGACTGACGGTACTGGGAAACTATGAGGGGGGGGATGGGATTAACAGTAGCAAATATCTGTCTGGGGATGGGGAAACACCTCTTATCAACAGGGTGCCTGAATGAAACGTAATTGTACACCTAACCCTTAACTGTACCCCACAAAACCATAATAAAAAATATTGATAAGAA
>NW_007036403.1:0-743 GCF_000164805.1 Carlito syrichta | reverse complement strand
AAAATTTTCAGGACTGAGGACTCATACAACCGAGATTCCTTATTTTTAGCAACAGCTGTACAGTTACGTGTATATGAGTACTCCTGTTCACAGATACATGTGTCGAAAGCTTGATTCTTGTTTAGATCTTAGGAAGACTCCATATATTTTTTTGGAGATTTAGAAAACATGTCACACACATTCTTTATTCTTTCTTAGGAAAAGTCTGTGCATTTGTCTCTATATGAGCATTTCATTTTCCTAGTATATGCTTCAAAAACCCAAATTCGTGTTTAGCCCTTAGCAAGAAACACTGAAGTTTTATTGGGATGGAGGACACGTGTAAACGAGATTCCTTATTCTCCTTTAACAAGTGATAGTGCAGTTTTCTGTATATGGGTAGTCCCATTACCCAGATTCCTACTCCGAAAATCTGAATGGTGGTTATCTCTTAGCAAGACGGTCTGTAGATTTTTGGAATGGAGGCCTCGTGTAACCAAAATTCCTTGTTTTTCCGTAACTAAGGGCGTGTAGTATTCTGTATATGAGGACTCCCATTACTGAAATTCCTGCTTCATTCTCAGCAAGACTCCAAGATATTTCCCGGTCACCTCCAATTCCAGTTGCTTGGATATCAAGAGAAAGACTCCCATAAAGTTGATGAGGAATTGGAACCCACGATTCCTGCTCCCTTTTCAAAAGACTCACTAAAAATGTGGTGACATAGAAGCCCTGATTGCTGATTAAACCATTTCAAGAGACTG
>NW_007036402.1:0-773 GCF_000164805.1 Carlito syrichta | reverse complement strand
AAAGTGGTGATGGATGTGTCTTAGGATATTGACTAAACAGTGCTTTTTCTTCTATTTCTTGATCTACTAGGTGGGAAAACAAAGCTCTAAAAAAAAATCTCAGGGAAGTCATGATTAGAGATGGGTAAGTTAAATACATATAATAAATTAATCAGGATGGTTTTAATCACCAATGCCATTTTTTGTTTGTTTATCTAGCATAACCTAAAAGGGTGCTTTTTTTCAAAGTATGTACTAGAGAATGGACTGGAATCAGGTTTTGAGGATGGCCTTGGTGCTTCTAAACAGATTTGGCAGAGAACAACGTGCTTAAAATGTCACTGCAGGATGCAGCTACTTGAATGACTTTGCTGCCAACAACCACAACTCAACTTTTCTTTAAAGACCACCATTTCTCTATTACCAATCCTTCAAACAACGCTTAAAACAACCCTGCCTCTCAGTGAGCATATTTTCCCACTTTCCAGTCTCTATGCATCATCTTGCCATCCTATAGCCCCTTTTTCCCAAATGACAAAATCACGCAATGCAGGAACCACTTCCGATGCTTAGAAGCAGTTAAAAGGATGTATCCTGATATTAGATGTAAAACCTGGCCCTAAAATAAAGCCTTTATTAAACACTTACTCTCAGCAGAAACAGAACAAAGCACTACTCATAGTTTATCCTTTTGTTTTTCACAAAATCTTATGCAATAATCTTATTTCCAGGTTTTTTTTTTTTTTTTTTTTGAGTTGGAGTCTCACTCTGTCACCCAGGTTGGAGTGTGGTGG
>NW_007036401.1:0-656 GCF_000164805.1 Carlito syrichta | reverse complement strand
TGGCAAGCAGGCCAGCTATTTAGTTAGTTAGTTAAGTCAGCTGGCTAGCCAGGTAGCTAGCTAGGTAGCGAGCTTAAGTCACTTGGGCTAGACAGCAGACTAGCAAAATTATGTCAGTTACTTAAGTCTGATGACTAGCCTGCTAGCTAGCTATGTAGAGAGCTAGTTAGGTTAGCTGGGTAGCCAGCTGGGTAACTAGATAAGTCTGCTAGTTGTTTCAGCAGGCTAGCTGGTTAAGTCAACTAGTTAAGTCAACTGGATAGCCAGCTGGATAACTAGGCACCAAACTAGTTAATTCAGCTGGCTAGCCAGTTGGCTAGTTATTTAAGTAAGCTAATTAATTCATCTTTCTTTCCAGCTGGCTAGCTAGGTAGTAAGCTATGAAGTCAGCTAGCTAGCCAGCTGTCTAGCTAGTTAAGTCACCTAGTTAATTCAGCTCGCTAGCTACCTGATTATCTAGGTAGCTAGGTATTTAATTCAGCAGGAAAACCAGCGGTATATTTCATTAGCTAGCTAGTTAAGTCAGATTGTTAGCCACCTAGCTAGCTGAAGATGTCAACTAGTTAAATCAGCGGGCGAGCCAACTGTCTAGATAATTATGTCAGATATTTGAGTCAGCTGGCTAGCCAGCTGGCTGACTGGATAAGTCAGCAAGG
>NW_007036400.1:0-814 GCF_000164805.1 Carlito syrichta | reverse complement strand
ATTGCGGATTTTTAATTAACTTATTTTTGAAATATATCCCAGTTGACTCATTCGATATGTTTCATTGAGTATAGATAGCAACTGTATACTACTGCTTAAAATGAATTGTCCCGATTTGTGTCTTTTTCCCTGCAGCGGGTATGTGTAGATCTCTGGCATGTTTCCTTTCTGACCATGTTTGCGTTTTCTCATGTGTTAGTGTTACGTTGGAGTTGTTGAAATGTATCAGACACCTACTCTGCACAATGAATGGTACCTGCTGTCAATCTCTCTCTTGTGGGGGCGGGGCTCCGGGTCCCTCGCCATTGCGGGGCTGCAGCGCCCTGGCGTGAGGACGGCGCGTCGCGTCCCGGCCGCGTGACCTGCTGGGTTGACGCGATCCTTCCTCAGAATCCTGCCTGCGAGCACCGAGGCGCAACGCGGTTCCGCCTCCCGGGCCGCGGCCTCCCACGGAGTGCTTCGGACTCCCGCGCTGCGGGAGCCCAGAGTGTGGCTCGCGGCGACTGGGACGACCGCGGAGCTGGGCCCCCCGCTGGCCGCGGAGCTGGGCCCCCCGCTGGCGGCGGAGCCGGGCCCCCCGCAGGCGGCGGAGCTGGGGCCCCCCTACCACGTCGAGGGAACGTGAGTCAGGCCGCTCTTGGACATGGACCCTTAACCGTGAGTTCACAGACTCTTCTTTTCTTGTATTTTCTAACCTGTGTTGTGGCTTTTGCTGGAAGTGCAACTGCTGGATTATGCATGAGAGTATCCCGTTTTCTGAGAAGTGTGTGTGGAAGGACTGCCCTATTCCCACGGAATGTATGTGGCCATGAAT
>NW_007036399.1:0-1322 GCF_000164805.1 Carlito syrichta | reverse complement strand
TTTTAAACTGGCAAGAGTTTAGATAAATGCAGAACTGGTATTATAGAGTGGCCGGCATGGCAACAGACAGTATGGCAGAAGATTGTGTTACTCAGACTAACATTCAAATCCACAGCATTAATCTCTGGACATAACTCTTAAAGGAAAGTCAATACTACAATAAATCACAAAAATAGTAATAATAGAATCATACATATTTATGCCAAATAAGACATAAATGACTAATATTAAAGTGTTATGAAAAGTACAGAAGAATGCTGCTAATGATGAAGTTTTTTGGAAGAACCATATTTTATTATTCCCATTGGTTAGCAATTATGCACTCAATGTTTTGTGAAGCAGACAATGCTCTCTATGAACACTCAAACATATTTCCTGAAATAAAGACTAGAGTTTTAATCTCCATATTGTTACTAAAGTCATATTTCTTTTTTCATTCTCAATCCATATTTTCAATGTTAACATTTCAAATGGTTATGTGCAGCCCAAGTCTTAATGGTGTCCACTTTATACTATGACTATTGTTTGCATTTCAAGGTTCTGATAATATTCCCAATTCAAAATCCTTTTTATTTGTGCACAACTACTTTTTTCATTCAGGAAAATAATAATCTAGGTGACTTGTTGTAGCCACCCAGATCTCAGATAGCTCCACAAACTCTTTAGATATTGGATCTTCCTAACCACACTTACTAGACCCATCACCAAATATTAGCATCCATTTTCCAGTACTGAGAGGTGAAAGTGCATAAGACATTACCCTTTAGTCTTAACAAGTGTACAATTCTTGGAACAAAGAGATACAATTCAATTTGCACTTTTCTGATGAGTGAGGTTGGGCACTTTTTCATGGGTCTGTTGGCTATCTGTATATCTTCTTTTGAGAAATGTCTATTGATGTCTTTTGCCCACTTTTTGATAGGGTTGTTTTTTTGTTTTTTGTTTTCTTTTTGGCACATTTGAGCTCCTTGTAGATCCTAGATGTTAGGCCTTTGTCAGATATACAGTTGGCAAATATATTTTACCATTCTGTGGGCTGTCTCCCTGCTCTCTTGATGGTTTCTTTTGCTTGCAGAAGCTTGTTAGTTAGATGAGGTACCACTTGTCTATCTTATTTCTTAAGGTATTGGCTTTTAGGGTTCTGAATAGAAATTGGTTGCCAGTTCCAATTTCCATAAGGGTGTCTCCTGTGTTTTCTAAGATTCTTATACTTTGAGGTTTTACTTTTAGGTCTGTGATTCATTTAGAGTTAATTCAAAATCCTTTTTATTTGTGCATAACTACTTTTTCCATTCAGGAAAATAATCATCTAGGTGACTTGT
>NW_007036397.1:0-886 GCF_000164805.1 Carlito syrichta | reverse complement strand
TTTATACTGTTAGAAAGTGTGAGTTAGGCTTTACAATTGTGAAACACTGTGGGGTTAGCTGTTCATGTGCTAACAGCTTACAGTATAGAAACTGCAATCTTAGGAATACATTTGAGAGAAATCATCCCCTATGTAAAGAAAAGAGATGGACTATAATAGTTATGACATCATAGTTTCAGAGCTACGTTCTCAAAACCATACAAATCTTCATCCACGAGTTTCAAAAACATATTTGAGAGTCATCAGAAAATGACGAAATATGAATAACGTACATTCACATGGCTGCATGTAGGAAACCAAATGTTTCTCAAAACCAAATTCATGCTTAACATGATATGATCTCCTATACTGCGATAAAAGAAGTAAAACAAGCTACTTTTTTCGAAATACAGGCAAATAGGCTAAAATGAGGTTAAAATATTATACCTTGATACTTAAGTTAATATTTACCTTCAGCTAAATGCCAGAAATTTCGTTTTTTTAGTCAGATAGTAAGCATAAAAAGAACAATTTTATTATGATTTTGGTATGCTTCCTCCATTAAACACTTAAGGTTGTATGATTGCCAACTTAGAGAATATAATGAAGAAACTTATACCCCTTTACTAATGAATATAGAAAAGGCCAAAATCACCTCAATTGCTTTTTCTAACAATGGGCACAAAAGCAGTGTTCTGTTTAACTTGGTTGTCGCTAAGACTTTGTCATGCCTGTGTACATCAGTGATATTGGTCTGTGGTATTCTTTGCTTTTACTTTGCGTGTGTCTGTCTTGTTTTCCTATCAGAGTCGTTCTGGGCTCATATAGTCAGTTGGGAATTATTTCTGCCTCTTCGATTTTTGTGAAGAGTTTAAATGAAACTTATATTTGCTTTCAACTGCTTGGA
>NW_007036396.1:0-588 GCF_000164805.1 Carlito syrichta | reverse complement strand
GCTGCCCTCGCTCAGGTAGGGGGTGCGGCGCCGGGTGAGGGGCGCGGAGCCCCGGCCTGTTGTTCTCGGGACTTAGAAGCGCCGCCTCCGCCGGGGCGGACGGAGCGTGTCCTCCGCCCCGCGGGCGCCTGGGGCTCGGTTCTCCACGCGCAGCACTTCACACGCTAACAATTCCCCGGGAGCTTTGTCCTTAGGCCGGAGGTTCATTGAGCAAACTTTTGGGTTGGAAAGAGGGAGAATTCGCAGCGGAGAGCCGTGGTGCCTCGTCCTCTCCTCCAAGTTCACGCTGGCCGTAGCCGAGCGAGCCGTGTGTGTGTGTGTGTGTGTGTGTGTGTGTGTGTACGTGTACGTGTGTACTTTGGGGAACACGGGGTCTGGCCAACCCAAGGCGGCGATTTGGATGCTCCTACACGGACTGGTTGTGACGCCGCCTTTCTGAGCCCTGGTTTGTCGTGATTCCTGAACTTTAAGGGTAGTAGTGGTTTTCTGCGAAGTCCAAGGCGTCTCGCCTCCCTCTCCGTTTCTGGCATTTAGGTGAGAAGAGTGTCTCGGTTTGCCGCCCGCCCGTAGCAGCAGGGTACTTGGGTG
>NW_007036395.1:0-736 GCF_000164805.1 Carlito syrichta | reverse complement strand
GATCACAGGGAGGAGAGTTTGATGGCACCTTTTTTTCCAAGTTGATGGGCGGGTGTCAGACAGGCCTGTTAGCGTCCTCTTGAGCCTCAGCGCCATCGCGAGGAAATAGTTTCATAGATGAGTCGGACAGACCTTTGCCTGCCCTAGCCTTTGAGGAAGCAAGGATTGAACAGAACTGGCAGAAGCCAGAGCAAGATGCAGAAATTTGGGGAATTTCTGAGGAATGAGGGACCGAGACTGAGTCAGCAGCTTCCAAGAGGTCTCAGCACAGACAGGAGGGGGAAAGGGTTTCAGTTTCCTCAGAGTTTGAGTAGTTCTAGAGCATACCATTTGCAGTCAAGATCAGGCCTTGTGGTATTTACCATAGAAACAGGGTAGGAGGTGTTGTAGGCATCTTGTTTCGTTTTTTGTGTGAATTCTCACTCTTGTCGCCAGGCTAGAGTGCAGTGAGGTGCTCATGGGCATCGCAGACTCCAACTGGTGGACTCAGGCTATGCCCCCGACTCACCCTTCCTTGTAGCTGGAAGGTATTTGAGATGCACGCCACCGTGTAGGCTCACAGGTTAACTGACAAATCATTCCAAGTTGTGCCTGAAAATGATAAGACCCACGACTAGTTATCACCTGGAGAACTGGCCATATACATGACCTGGCTCTATCCTCTTCCTGATGCCTTTACTCCTGGATTGGCCTCCTTCTCTCCCAGCTAGGTTCGAGTAGTCTGAATTCAGTGTTC
>NW_007036394.1:0-559 GCF_000164805.1 Carlito syrichta | reverse complement strand
GACTGGGGGGAAGAAGAGAGAAAGAGAGAGAAAGAAAAGAAAGAGACTGGACTCCAGTCTAGTGCAGAAGTGATGTGTGTTATTGGGAATTACAACGGGTCTTTTTATACACAAAGTCAGATGTGGGAGGGGCGTCCCCCACCCACCAGAAACCTTAATCCATGAAAACTTAATCAATGATTCCCTTTAAACCCTTTTCATATGATAATCTTAAAATCCCATAACAAAGGATAACCTAATCTGTGACTGATATATTCTATAAACCTTTTTCATCCTAAACTGATTGATTTATGCCAAGTTAAACAATTCTATAGAAGCTTAAGTATTTACTTTACAAACGAAAGTGGCCCATCCCAGAATGTTTGGAATGTGGCCCAATCCAAAGTTCACAGTGGGCTACGTGCAAGTAACCCAGCCACATTCTTTCAACAAAATGGCTGTCTTCTAAAACTATATTCTACAATTTACAACTTCAATAAATCCTAAGATCATGACCCAGATGCCTGTGACCAATACTAAGGTTTTTAGATGTGACACGAGTTTGAATTATAAGTTGTGG
>NW_007036393.1:0-812 GCF_000164805.1 Carlito syrichta | reverse complement strand
CTGCTAAAACTCCTTCCTCCAAATCACTAACCTTACTTTCCAACTTCTGGTCTATGATTTCCTGAATAGCTATGGCAATAGAAATGTTTTTATACAGCCAATCAGCAAACATAGTTGTATGAACTTCCCTAGATAATGCTACAGCTCAAAAGTAGCTATTAAAGCTGTAACTCCTAAAATTAAAAGTAGCCAAAAATCTTTTCTGTCTTTCTAAAAGAGCATTAGCCTTATATAATAACTGCAACCCATATGCATCATACCAACGAGATGACAATTACCTAAGAATCATCAAATAAGATGTCTGCTCAAGAATAAAAAAACCTTCATAAAAGGCATTAGTTAAACAATTAGTTAAAAATGCACCCAGTACAGGACATCTTATAAACAATGCTATCATACTCAATTTTAACAACTTAGTACCTATTTCATACAAAAAACACGTAACAGAACCACAAGCATCCCTAACGTGGTACTGTTGAGTATGTCCAACAGGCCTAGACAGGCTGACTGGTTGAAGGGCTGCAAGGGCTCTCCACAAATGAGGTTGAATGACTTGTCTGGTACCCATTCATTGGAGTGGCTTCTAGTTGCAGCAAGCATAGAGCAATCCACTCACCTCAGCCTCCCAAAGGCACGGGATTACCGGCTGAGCCACCGATCCTGGCAATTTTCAAAATTTTTAAGATTTATTTTGCATTCCGCTTTCTGAATAACTGTTAGGTACACTGAATCTCAAGGTTCATTTTTCTAAGACTGATATAGATCTGGAATCTCAACAAGTTTCAATTTAGGCAGAGTAAAACATACAGAAT
>NW_007036392.1:0-710 GCF_000164805.1 Carlito syrichta | reverse complement strand
TTTTTTTTTTTTTTTTTTTGAGTTGGAGTCTCACTTTGTCGCCCAGACTGGAGTGCAGTGGCCACTCCCAGCCACCATAGCCACGACCTGCTGGGCTCCGGCGATCCTTCTACCTCAGTCTTCCAAGTAGCTAAACTACAGGCACGTGCTACCATGACTGGCTAATTTTTTTTTTTTTTTTTGATTTATTGTGGAGATGAGGTCTTGCCAAGTTGCCCAGGTAGGTCTCGAACCAAGGGCTCAGGCAGTCTACTCACCTTGAACTCCCAAAGCGCGGGATTACAGGCTGAGTCACCGATCCCTTGGTAATTTAAACTCAGAACAGAGAATAGCTAAAGAATCTCAGAGTAGCCTCTTGAATTATTTGATATGCTCATGAGAAGCACCATCTTCATCTACTCAGATGACTTCCCAGGTTCCTTATATTCTGACTGTTAAAGAAATGACAACAGTTTTAAGCTGCAGTCCTTGAATATGTTGCATCTTCCAAAATAACATCCCAGTTTTGCCTGGTATCATCACTTGCAGCTAGGTTGTAAGGTCATTGCTATCTTTCTAAAAATCCCTATTCTTCTGGATGACTAAATGATGAGACCAAGAGCATCATAAAAATCAGCTCATTGCCACAGCATACATCAAGGCAGTGTATAAAGAATTCAGTAAATATGTGTAGGAAAATAACGGCAAGTGAAGTGAAATAAATCCAAAAT
>NW_007036391.1:0-701 GCF_000164805.1 Carlito syrichta | reverse complement strand
CCCTTAACTGTACCCCACAAAACTATAATAAAAATACTGATTAATTATTAATAAAAAAAAAAAAAAAAAAGATACCTGGAAACAAACAAAAATGAAGATACATCTTACCAAAACCTCTGGGATGCCAGGAAAGCAATAGTAAGAGGGGAATTCATGTCTCTACAAGTATACATGAAGAAAATGCAAACATCACAAGTTAACAATCTAACAAGTTACCTAAGGAAGCTGGAAAAGCAAGACCGCCAAAACCCTAACTTCTGCAGAAGAAAATAGATCACCCAAATAAAAGCCCAAATCTGGGAAATAGAAGACAAACGATAATACAAAAATCAATGTAACAGAAAGCTGGTTCTTTGAAAGGGTAAACAAGATTGATGCTCCCCTAGCTAGACTGACCAAGAAAAAAGAAAGAAAAAGTCCAAATAAACACAATCAAAAACACAAAATTGAAGTCACAAGTGACTGTGAAGAAATACAAAAGATTTTCAGAGACTACTATGTACACTTGTATGGAAACAAACTTGAAAACCTAATGGAAATGGAGGACCTTTTCACATGACACAACCTCCCCAGGTTGAAACAAGAAGAAATCGAGACTCTAAATAGACCAATTACAATCCAGGAAACTGATTATGTCATAAGAAAACTACCTACAAAAAAAAAAAAAAGCTCTGGAACAGATGGCTTTCCAGCAGAATTCG
>NW_007036390.1:0-820 GCF_000164805.1 Carlito syrichta | reverse complement strand
TTTGTTTCCAGGTATCTTTTGATCTCTATTTTGATGTCATCATTGACCCAGGAGTTATTTAGCATCATGCTGTTTAGTGTCCATGTCTTTGTGGGTTTTGGGGGGACTTTGTTGGTGTCAATGTTTATTTTTATTCCACTGTGGTCCGAAAAGGTGCATGGCAGAATTTCAGTCCTTTTAAATTTGCTTATACTTGATTTGTGTCCAATTATGTGGTCGATCTTAGAATATGTTCCATGTGGTGATGAGTAGAATGTGTATTCTGTGGTCTTTGGATGGAGTGTTCTATAGGTATCAATTAAGTCCATTTGGTCCAGAGTGTCATTGAGGTTCCGGATCTCCTTGCTGATTTTTTGTCCTGATGATCTGTCTAAGGTTGTGAGTGGTGTATTAAAGTCCCCAGTTATTATGGTGTTAGAGTCAATGTCTTTCTTTAGTTTTCCTAGAAGTTGCTTTATGAATGTTGGTGCGCCTATGTTGGGTGCATATATGTTTAGGATAGATATTTCTTGTTGATGGAGTGAACCTTTTATCATTATGTAGTGGCCCTCTGTATCTTTTTAATTTTTGATAGCTTAAATGGTATTTTGTCTGAAATTAGGGTCACGACTCCTCCTTTCTTTTGTGTTCCATTCGCCTGAAAATTTGTTTCCCATCCTCTTACTTTGAGTCTGTGTATGTCCTTTCTAGTGAGATGGGTCTCTTGAAGGCAGTATATTGTTGCCTGGTGATATTTTATCCATTTTGTCATTCTATGTCTTTTCAGTGGGCGTTTAGTCCATTCACATTCAGACTAATTATTGAAATGTGAGAGTTTGTG
>NW_007036389.1:0-762 GCF_000164805.1 Carlito syrichta | reverse complement strand
TTTTATACTGTCCAGTTTCGATGGGGCAGGCAAACATGGTTGGTTTTCATGTTTTTGCTATGGGAAAATAGTGGTGCAATAAACATGCATGTGCATGTATATTTTTTTGTAGAGTGATTTAAGTTCTTCTGGGTATATTCCCAGAAGGGGGATTTCTGGGTCATATGGAAGGTCAATTTCTAGTTCCTTTAAGAATTGCCACACTGTTTTCCATAGAGGCTGAACTAGTTTGCATTCCCACCAGCAGTGTAGAAGCATTCCCTTTTCTCTGCTCCCTCACCAGCATCTGTTGTTTTTTCATTTTATTAATGATGGCCATTCTTATTGGAGTTAAGTGGTATCTCAATGTGGTTTTGATTTGCATTTTTCAGATGATTAGTGAGGCTGAGCATTGTTTATGTATCTGTTGGCTGCTTGTATGTCTTCTTTTGAGAAATGTCTATTCATGTCATTTGCCTACTTTTTTTTTTTTCCATTAATCAGTAGTTTTTATTATGGTTTTGTGGGGTACAGTTAAGGGTAGGTGTACAATGACGTTTCATTCAGGCACCCTGTAGATAAGAAGTGTTTTCCCATCCCCCGACAGATATTTGCTACTGTTAATCCCATCCCCCTCCCCCCCATAGTTTCCCAGTACCATCCGTCATTTTCTCATAGTATTGCATTGGATGTTCAAGGTCCATTATATGAGTGAGACATGTGATATTCGGATTTTTGTTTTTGTGAAAGGTCACTCAGTATTATAGACTCTAGTCCATCCAG
>NW_007036388.1:0-841 GCF_000164805.1 Carlito syrichta | reverse complement strand
TATGAACAGTCTCTGCTAGTTTTGGTAATCAAACATGTTTATACTTCAGTTATTGACAGTGCTCTCAAACAAATCACCTTTACAATAATTGTTCTCATGTTCTCATTCTTAGACATATGTCTTTTCATTAGATGTAAGTGTTCATTTCTTAGGCATGAATATTTATTTTAAACAGGCAGAGTGGAAAACTATCAACAACATGAGATTTGTGTCAATAGACAAGTGGAGTTCTTAAAACAGCTTGAGAAATATCTTGAATACACTGTCGTGTTTTTAAGCTTCATTTTCTCATTTGTGCAGTCGAGGGAAAGATATATGTTTAACTGTTGTTTTGAGAATCAAATGAGATAATGTATTTGAAAAAACACTGAGTAGTATTTACATACCATTATTATTATATTCAGGCAGTAACTTAGATGAATAATCCAGCATGAGTGACCTTTGTGTTTTCAGATACTCAAGACAAATAAACATAATTGAATTATGGGTCATAGTGTCATTTCTTTCTTTGCATAACAATAACTCTATTGACCTAAACAATCACCAGAGTTGTAAGAAGTTGGAAATGTTGCAATTAACTTTTAAGTCCTAACACAATTTTTTGGTAGTTCATTCATAAGGACAACAGTCTAAGTCTTTCATGAATGCCAAACCTGAAAATTATAGTTTTAAAAATATGTAAGCATCAGCTGTTCACTTATTTGCATTTGCATAGTGTTTTACTCTACAGAAGGATTCCACCCAATTTCAAAATAATTAGTGTTAGGGTATGGCATTGCATTTGTCTCCAGACATGGGTCTTTGTCTTGCATTGTTTAAGGTTATGCAGGTGGCCCAAAGT
>NW_007036387.1:0-753 GCF_000164805.1 Carlito syrichta | reverse complement strand
AAAAAAAAAATGGTGCTCCACTTCTGCAAGCCAGCAAGAGGCAGAGACAAAGTGAGAAGCTGCAGCACCTGCTGTTGCACCAGGAGCCTGGTCACCCGCTCACGAGCCACACTTAGCTTCTCCCAGCTTTTTTTGCCAGGGGTTGGGGGGCTTGTTGATTTAAAAAAAAAAGTAAAGAAAAGAAAGAGAAAATGGTGCTTAGCTTTCTGCATCCTGGGATTCGCAAAGTTCCAAGCCCAGATGCTGTGGCACCAGGTGCTGCACCAGGAGAGTCATGGCCACTAGGTCCCTAGCCCTCTCTCAGTCAGCCACTTACATGTCCACTCGCTCACCAGCACATACACAAAATTTTCCATACACTCATTCACTCACACGGGGACTCGCATAGCCTGATTGACTTGACTGTCATCTTCCCTGCCTCTTCAAGTTTCTCTTTTTTAACAAATTGTTTGGTAGTGGACGATCTCTTTGATGTCAGAACTTGATTATTTTCCTGGTGTACTGTAACTTTTAGGCTTGTAGAGTTATACCTGTAAATAAATTTCACCACAGAAAAGCTAATAATGACATTGAATTCAACACTTAATGATGTAATAGTTTTAAAACTTCACTGATATTGGTTGGAAGTAAACCACAGTCCCTAAGCATTTTGCAGGCCTATATGTGATTCAAATGCTGGAGAGGATGCAAAGATGCATCCCCAAGGAGTATAAAGTTCAGTCAAGGGATGAGATAAAATGGAGGATGACTGAG
>NW_007036386.1:0-1261 GCF_000164805.1 Carlito syrichta | reverse complement strand
TGTCTCACTCTCTCATCCTGGCTGGAGGGCACGCCCCAGGCCGGGGGGCAGTGGCACGCTCCCGGCCTCCGCAGCCTTGACCTGCTGGGCTCAGGCGATCCTTCCAACTCAGCCTTCCAAGTAGCTGGAACTTCCTTGAGTTTTTTTCCTTTTTTTTTTTTGAGTTGGAGTCTCACTGTGTCACCCAGACTGGAGTGCAGTGGCCGCTCCCGGCCACGGCAGCCTCGACCTGCTGGGCTCCGGCGATCCTTCCGTCTCAGCTTTCCAAGTAGCTGGAACTACAGGCGCGCGCTACCACGCCGGATAATTTTTGAATTATTGTAGAGATGAGGTCTCGCCAAATTGCCCAGGCGGGTCTCGAACCCTTGAGTTCTTAATAACCAATACAGAGTAAGTTCCTTAAGGGTGGTCGTACAGGGCGCTGCTCAGGGAGTGGGTGGGGGAGGAGGAGTGTGTCTGTGGCGTTAAATGGCCCTGCGAGTGCTCGGTTTCTCGAAGCCTGAGTTTCCTCCATCTTCCAGAAAATAAGGATAAGGCTGTCTACCTCGCAGGAAAGGCCTTTCTGTAGAGGGCTCACACATCTTGGTGTGAAAAACGGTGGCTATTATTTCATTCGCTGCAGCCGTGTCGCACAGTGCTGGCACAAAGCAGGGGCCTAAACAGTGTCTGCAGACAGAATGAATGATTGCATGTTCAAGCTCATGTCCCAACTCAATAAACGCCACTTACAAACCCAAGGTGCAAGATTAGTCTCAGTGATCAGGAATTCCTGCTTCTTCTAAGCCAGATTCTGTTCAACATCCCAGCGTTGCACTGCCTGTAGAACTTACAAAGAAACAAATTGGACACTGCAGGAGACTTGGTCTATGCTTTAATAATAGCAAATGTTTACAAAGGCTCTGATGGGCACCAGACACTGCTCTAAGCACTTGATTTCCTCAGTTGACAGTGTTCTGAGGAGACCTGCCTCAGCATCAGTGCAATAGGTCAAAGCAGCCTCCTTGGACAACTGTCATTTGTTACTAGCAAAAGGGTACTAATGTATGCAAACTAAAATTACTTCAAAGAAAAGTAGTGGGGTAGCTGGGCATGGTGGCTCACACCTATAATCCCAGCGTTTTGGGAGGCCGAGGTGACAGAATGGCCTGAGCCCAGGAGTTTGAGACCGGCTTGGGCAAATTAGTGAGACCTCATCTCTACAATAAATCAAAAAGTTATCCAGGCATGGTGGCGTGTGCCTGTAGTTCCAGCTTCTTGGAAG
>NW_007036385.1:0-669 GCF_000164805.1 Carlito syrichta | reverse complement strand
CAAGCAATTCTCGCACCTCAGCTGCCCAGTGTGCTGGGATTATAGGGGTGAGATACCTTTCCCAGCCTCTTTTTAAAAAAAATTTTAGTCGGGGTCTCACTCTGTTGCCCATGATCACGACAATCACACCTCACGGTGGCCATGACCTTCTGAGCTCAGGCGATCCTCCCACCTCAGCATCCCAAGTAGCCAGGCACAGGTGCATGCCACCATGCCTGGTTAATTTTAAAATTCTTTTTGGAGAGACAAGGATTTACTGTGTTGCCTGGGGTGGTCTTGAATTCCTGACCTCAAGCACTCCCGCCTCAGCCTCCCAATGTGCTGGGATTACAGGCAAGAGCCACCATGCCAGGCCTAGAAACCCTTCAAAGGAGATTATTACCTCCTTTTTGTTCAATCTTTTACTCCGATAATATTTAAGCTTGTACTCTTTTTTTTTTTTTTGAGTTGAATTCTCACTCTGTTGCCCAGACTGGAGTGCAGTGGCCGCTCTCGGCCACTGCAACCTCGACCTGCTGGGCTCTGGCGATCCTTCCGCCTCAGCCTTCCGAGTAGCCGGAATTACAGGCGCACGCTACCATGCCCGGCTGATTTTTTGATTTACTATAGAGATGAGGTCTCGCTGCCCAGGCGGGTCTCGAACCCGCGGGCTTAGGCAATCCACTCACG
>NW_007036384.1:0-747 GCF_000164805.1 Carlito syrichta | reverse complement strand
GTCATTTCATTGAATCTTTAGATGCCTAAAAGGCTAATTTTAACATTAAAGAGGTAAGAAAAGTCAGGGAAACAGCAGGTCTAGTTGTCATTTATGACATCAACCTCAGAACTTTAACATCATAATGGGAGGGACTTTGACTACTGAGCAATCTTTAGGACTCAAGGGCTTTTGTGCAGTGGTCTTCCAAATGCGGTAGACATGGTGGATTTCATTCCCAAGAAGTGAAGAAAAGCATGTGTTCACACCTATCCAAAAACTTCTCCAGGGATAAGTGACCATCCAAGAATTCACTAAACGAGGTAGTCTTTTTTTTTTTTTTTGTAAAACAGTATTTATTGAGAGGATAGAGATATTCCCAAACTGGGAGGGGAGTTTAGGGGGCTGACCATGAGGTAGTCTTTTATTATTATGGTCACAGAGTCCTGTTGGGACTTGGTTATAGCACAACCAAATAATAATTAACCACTTTCTTAAGTTTAGAAACTTTTGGATCTTTTTAGTATTGTGTATCAGCCTTTGAACAGTTTTTCCTACAGGATTTGAACATTGCTTTTGCTACTATCATAATCAATTTTCCAGAAATTTCAGTCATCTAACTTTTTATACTAATACAGAGCCCAAATAATTAATACATTGTAAATCTCCATGTTATTTTGGTTTATATATATTGGGCCCCGAATTCTCTTTTTTCGGTGTACCTCATTTTCAATTCTTGGTGATTAAAAGTATCAGATTATTCGGAGA
>NW_007036383.1:0-750 GCF_000164805.1 Carlito syrichta | reverse complement strand
TAAAAGGCATTGAAATTGACACGCACAAAAACTGTTTGAGCAGTGGGGAAAGCATCTCAATAAGTGTATTGCAGCAAACAGAGAGTACTTTGAAGGTGACTGAGGTTTAAACATGTAAGGATAAATACACACCATTTTTATAAATAAATTCTGATTTTGGGGGAGCTGCCTCCCTGGTATTATTATATTCATAGAATATTTCCAGAAGACTGCAAAAAAATCTTTTTTTTTTTTTTTTTTTTTTTGAGTTGGATTCTCACTCTGTCACCCAGACTGGAGTCCAGTGGCATGCTCCCGGCCACCACAGCCTCGACCTGTTGGGCTCCAGCGATCCTTCTGCCTCAGCCTTTCGAGTAGCTGGAACTACAGGGGTGCATTACCACACCCAGCTAATTTTTTGAACCCACAGGCTCAGGCAATCCACTCACCTCAGCCTCCTAAAGCGTGGGATTACAGGCTGAGCCACCGAGCCCGGCTAAGGAATCTTATTACCAGGATGCTTGGGGTTCAGAATAAGAGACTTATTTTTTCCCAGATTTTCTTTTTATGTCCTTGACCTTTTTTGCCATGCATATATATCATTTTTTTCAAATAAAAAACTTCATAAAAAATGGATTGAAGTTATCATTGGGGTGCATTGCATCTGAAAACAGCTCTCTTTGAGTCATGCTTTAAGGAGAGGACTAAGTCCATGAGATGCTGTGGACTGAATGGTGTGTGCCCCCCAATTTATAAGTTAAAGCTCAAACC
>NW_007036382.1:0-755 GCF_000164805.1 Carlito syrichta | reverse complement strand
AATATTTTCATGTGATATCAAAAGCTCCTTGCTAATAAGAAATAGATTGTTAGAATAGAGAAGTGCCCATCGATAAAGGACATGCCCATTAATTTCCATAGTGTTAGCCTTATTATTTCCAAAAAATATGAAACAAAAATTACTTTAGTTCTTAAGGGCATCATTAAGTATAGAGGTCTCAGAACAAATCAAAATAAAATGCATTTTTTACTCCTTTTGTTTTGTATCACCACCACAAAATGAATATGAATGCTTTATTAACATTTTATTTCTTTTTAAAGTTGTAAATTTTTTTTAAACCTAAATTTAATTTCTTTTATTAAAATAACATAATTGAGGAACAATCAGATGACTGTATTTTGTCAGGCACAATAAAAACAGAATTAAAACCCAAATCATCAAGAAAACCTGTGTTAGTCGGGGCTCGGTGGCTAAGCCTGTAATCCCGCGCCTTTGGGAGGCTGACGTGAGTGGATTGCCTGAGTCCGCAGGTTCGGGCTCGCTTGGGCAACTTGACAAGAACTCATCTCTACAATAAATTTGTTAAAAAATGAGCTGGGCCTGGTGGCGCACACCTGTAGTTCCGGCTACTTGGAAGGCTGAGGCGGAAGTTTCGCCGAAGCCAAGAAGGTCGAGGGTGCGGTGGCCAGGAGCAGCCACTGCAATCCAGTCTGGGCGACAGAGTGAGACTCCAACTCAAAAAAACAAGACACCTATAATCAAGGGGAGTGAGGGTGCGATTTGGGGTGGTCAGT
>NW_007036381.1:0-2741 GCF_000164805.1 Carlito syrichta | reverse complement strand
CAAGTGGCTAGCCAATTGACTACCTAGGTAGCTTTCTAGTTAAGTCAGTTGGCTAGACATCTGGCTAGCTGGTTAAGTCAGTTAGTTAAGTAAGCTGGCTAGCCAACTGGCTAGAGAGGTAGCTAGCTAATTAAGTCAGCTGGCTAGCTGGCTGGCTAGCTAGTGAAGTCAGCGAGTTAAGTGAGGGGGCTAGCAGGCTGGCCAGCAAGGTGGCTGGCTAGTTAAGCCAGATGGCTATCCGGCTGTAGAGCCAGCTGGTTGGCTATTTAAGCCAGTTGACTAGCCAGTTGGTCAGCCCACTAGCTAGGTTGCCAGCTGCCTAGAGAGCTAGCCAGCCGGGTAGCTAGCTAGTTAAGCCAGCTTGCTAGCTGTCTAGCCAACTAGGTAGATAGCTAGTTAAGTCATCTGGCTAGCTAGATAGCCAGCCAACTAGCTAGTCAGCTAGTTAAGTCAGATAGCTCCCCAGATAGCTAGTTAAGTCAGCTAGCAAATCAGCTATATATTCAGCTAGATAGCTAATTCAACTTGCTAGACAGATTGCTAGTCAGCTAGCTAGTTAAGTCATCTAGATAGTCAGCTAGCTAGTCAGCAAGATAGTTATGCCAGCTAGCCGTCTATCTAGCCTGTTACCTAGCTAGTTAAGTCAGCTAGCTAGGCAGCTAAATAGCTTGTTTGCTAGCTAGTTATGTCAGCTAGATAGCCAGCTAGCTCGTCAGCTAGCTAGTTAGGTCAGCTAGCAAATCATGTAGTTTCGTAGCTAACTATTCTGCTAGCAACTCAGCTACTAGTCAGCTCTGTCGCCAGTCAACAGGTCAACTAAATTTTCAGCTCACTCGCTGGACAACAGTTCGGCTAACTCTTCAACTTGCTCGCCAGCCGACTACTTAATTGTCACCAGTCGTCGCGCTTGCTAGTTGACTAGTTAAGGCAGCACAGCTGTTGGCTCACTCACCTGCTGATTAGTTAAATCAGCTAACCAGTCGTCTAAGTAGCCGGACAACTAGTTAAGTCAGCTAACCAATCGGCCGAGTGGTCAGTCAACTTGTCTGATGAAAAGTTAACTCAGCTAACTAGTCGACTGACAAGTTGGCTGACTTGTAAGGTCAGCAAACCAAGCAGACAACAAGATAACTGAGCTAACTTGTGGGTAAACTCGTCAGCCATCTAGTTAACCCAGCTAACTATTCGGCCAACTTGTCAGTCAAATTAAGTCACCTGAATAACTCCTTAACCGACTAGTTAAGTCAGGTAGTTAACTTGTTTACCACCTAGTTAAAACAGTTAGCTAACTCGATAACCAACGCGTCAAGTCAGGTAGTTATCTCATAAACCAACTAGTTAAGTCAGTTAGCTAAGTCATATAGCTAACGAGCTAGCTAGCTAAGTCAGTTAGCTAAGTCAGCTAGCTCACTATTTAGCTATTTAAGTCAGCCACTTAAGTCTGCTACCTAACAAGTTAGCTAATTAGTTCATTCAACTAGTTATTCAACCAGATAGATAGCTAAATATTTAATTCAGGTACTTAAGTCAGCTACCTAACTAGTTAAGTCAGCCAGTTAAGTCAGCTAGCTAAGTAATTAAGTCAGCTATCTAAGTCAGCTATTTAAGACACCTTTCTAATTTAGTCAGCTCGTTGAGACATCTAACTAGCTGGTTAGCTAACGGGTTAAGTCAGCAGGTTGAGTCAGGTAGTTAACTAGTCAACTAACATGTTAAATCAGATGGTTGAGTCAGCTAGCTAGCTAGTGAGCAAACGGGTTGATTCAGCTGATTGAATAGGCTAGTTAGCTAGTTAGATAATGAGTTTTGTCAGCTGGATGGGTCAGCTTGCTAGCTAGTTAGCTAACAAGTTAAATCAGCTTGTTGAGTCAACTAGTTAGCTTGCTAGCTAACGAGTTAAGTCAGATGATTAAGTCAGCTAGCTGGCACATAAGATAACGAGTAAGCTAACTAGATAACTAGCTGGTTAAGACAGCTAGCTAGTTATGCAGCTAACTATTTAAGTCAACTGGCTAGCTAGGTAACTAGCTAGGTAGCTAACTTTTTAAGACAGCTGGCTAGGTAGGTAGCTAGCTAGTTAAGTCAGCAAGTTAAGTCAACTGGCTAGCAAGCTGGCTAGCTAGGTAGCGAACTAGTTAAGTCAGTTGGGTAGCCAGCTGGCTAGCTGGTTAATTCAGCAAGTTAAGAGAGCTGGCAAGCCAACTGGCAAGGTAGGTAGCTAGCTAATTAAGTCAGCTAGATAGCTACCTGGCTAGCTAGTGATGTCATTAAGTAAGGTCAGCTGGCTAGCAAACTGGCTAGCTGGTTAAATCAACCAGTTTAGCCAGCTGTCTAGCCAGCTGGCTAGGTAGGTAACTAGCTTGATAAGTCAGCTTGCTAGCCAGCAGGCTAGCTATTGATGTCAGCTAGTTAAGGCAGCTGGGTAGTTTATTGGCTAGGTAGGTAGCTAGCAAGATAAGTGAACTGGCTTGCCAGCTTGCCAGCTTAAGTCAGTTATGTAAGTCAAGTGGCTAGCCATCTGGATAGATAGGAGGCCAGGTAGTTAATTCAGCTGGATGGCCAGCTGACTAGGTGGTTAAATCAGCTAGTTAAGTGAGTTGGCAACCAGCTAGCTAGCTAGTTAAGTAAGCTCCTTAAGTCAGTTGGCTATCCAGCTTGTTAGCTGGTTAAAAAGCTATTTAAGTCAGATGGCTATCCATTTGGCTAGCTAGATATTTCAGCTAGGTAAGTTAGCTGCCTTG
>NW_007036380.1:0-765 GCF_000164805.1 Carlito syrichta | reverse complement strand
GCAGGGAAAAAGACACAAATCGGGACAATTCATTTTAAGCAGTAGTATACAGTTGCTATCTATACTCAATGAAACATATTGAATGAGTCAACTGGGATATATTTCAAAAATAAGTTAATTAAAAATCAGCAATAGGATATTTTATCTAAGCACATTTCAATAAAATAAGGGTATGTGTTTTTATTTGGGTGTGGAAAAAAGTGATTAAGGCTATAGAAACAAGAATTCCTTTCTAATGACTGGCCATGGATTCAGGGATCTGGTATAAACGTTTTCTTCTTCATTTGTAATTTGAAAGAAGTAGGGTACAATTCAGGGTGAAATATATTAATATTCATTTTACAGGAACCCTTGTTGTTCAGGCCTGTCCCCGAACGTCCCGGCACCCCGGGCACAAACCAACTACTGCAAGTCCTGGCCCTCCCCCTCCCCTGCATCTCCCAACTCTGAAAATCTTTTTTGTTGTCGTTATTATGATGGTTGTTCAAGATCTACTTATGAGTGAGTACATGTGATACTCAGTTTCTGCTTCCGTGAAAGGTCACCCAGTACTATAGACTCTAACTCCATCCAGGTTTCCGTGAACTTCGTGAGTTTGTTCTTGTTGTGACTGCATAATATGGCATTGTTCCTACGTACCACATATTTTGAATCCAGTCCTCTTTAGATGGGCAGGATGGTTGGCTCCATGTTCTTGCTACTGCGAACAATGTGGCGATAAACATACATGTGCAAATATCTCTTGGAGAGAGGGATTTCGTTCTT
>NW_007036379.1:0-869 GCF_000164805.1 Carlito syrichta | reverse complement strand
CAGGGATTATTATATTAATTATTCCACACCTATGAGTGGCAGTGGAATACTGAATGAAGAAAAGACAGTTAACTGCTTGAATTCTAAGGCATAGAAGAATGATAAAGAATGAAATGTTATTATTATTATTATTATTACTATTATTATTTGAGTTGGGAGTCTCACTCTGTCTCCCAGACTGGAGTGCAGTGGCCGCTCTCGGCCACCGCAGCCTCGACCTGCTGGGCTTCAGCGATCCTTCCACCTCAGCCTTCCAAGTAGCTGGAACTACAGATGCGCGCTACCACGTTTGGCTAATTTTTGATTTATTGTAGATATGAGGTCTCGCCAAGTTGCCAAGGCGGGTCTCGAACCCGTGAGCTCAGGCAACCCACTCACTTCAGCCTCCCAAATCACGGGATTACACGCTGAGCCACCGAGCCTGGCTGAAATGTTATTTTTAATTATGGAACACCAGCAACAGGGTCAGTATTGAATACAGGTTTAGAAACCATCTATGACTAACTGGTTTGTAATCTAAAAAAGGCAGAAACAATCTTTCCTAGGGGAAAAGGCAGGTCTCAACCAGCAGAAAACATGAAGTTGTTATTTTCTTTCTGTAGTGTTACTTATACAAAGTCCACCTTGGTATATATCTGCTAAAAGGATTCATGAAATCGGTTGTCTTCAGGCAACCAACTTTCATTCCTCACGCTGCATTATGTCTCCCAATTAAAATGGAAAAGAATAAGGCTTTTATGTCAATAACTAGAGAGAACTCTTGGTAAATTCTTTAGCAGCCACTAGAAATATTGGCCCAATGATGTGCAGGTATTGCCTGGAGACAGTCAAGATCGCTGTCCAATGGCAAAGCTCAATGTCAAGACCAT
>NW_007036378.1:0-821 GCF_000164805.1 Carlito syrichta | reverse complement strand
GTGCTCGATACTTCTGAATTTCATGCTGTGAATGGTTAGTGTCTCCTGGAGGAGACAGTGTAGCAACACTCCTGGCCCCCATGAAAAGGAATAATCTCAAAACAAGATGCTCAGCTACTTTCTCAAACATTTAATAATATACACGTTTGTTCCCAAATAACGATGCAATGGGCATAATTTGCTCAATTTAATGCATATTGTCCTATGCTATATTCTGCAGTAGACACAAATATAAACAACAGAGTCACTGTCCTCAGACTTGTAGTTTAGAGTGTGTTTGGAAGTGCTGGTAAGACACAGCCACACAGGCTATGCTATGATGTAAGCCTCTCGTGCCCCTAAGAGAGGTGCAGCCATGTGTGGTGCCTTGGCCCTGTAACTGGACTTGATTCTCGCTCTCGTACCCTGGTTTTAGGTTTCAAAGGACATACTTGCATTGTCAGCCATATCAAATTCTATTAGGAAATGATCGCTAGAATGTAGATCATCTTATAAAAGATAGAGGGAACTGTACCATAGGGCTTAAAATAAAAGGAAACAGCTGTTGCCTTGCTAGACCCTGGTGTGGCCATGTGCTCTTGGAGCTATGACTGTTGCCACACTTCCTGGCTTTGGCCACTTCCCCCACCTTGGGGAGGTGAATCGTCTCTCTCTAATTTACTTTTAAATAAACTATATTTTCTATTTGAAAAAAAGGAAACTCAGCTAGGTAGGAGGACCAGGCTGGAGGGGTTGTACGAGATGTATCTTGAGGAAGGGATAAAATGACTGCCAGGTGGGGAAGGAAGTCAGAGGTGGAAAAGCATGGATCACATTCACGA
>NW_007036377.1:0-872 GCF_000164805.1 Carlito syrichta | reverse complement strand
GGTGCTGAGGGGTGAAGGTTCATTTTCTGTAATTTCTTCAGAGCTGATAATGGGCGCAGTCCTGCCTAGCCAGAGATCGAAAATCTCTCCCTGTCTGACTTAAGGCGTTTAGCAGTGGCATTATTTGCAGGCACTGGCTGGAATTTTTGCATGACCATTATGTGGGCATGAAATTACTGGATTCTAGCTCAATAAAAGAAATAAATTCAGGCCTACATTTTGACAATTGCAGGCAGTAGCTGATTACCTTTTTATACAAAAGCTACAAGGTCTGAAGTTATTAGCATAACTTAAATGATAAACTTTAATTTCTGTAGCTTTATTACAAGTACCAGCTTTTGTATTTCTGGACTATAATGGTAGCCTGACAGATTGTTTTAGACTATAATTTGAACTAGGCACTTAAATAAATTCTATATAAAATTTGAAGAGAAATTCGAAAATGTTTGGAGACTTGCATTCAGAAAAGACTTTATTATGCCTAGATTGTTTATAGAATTTCCTTTGTATGTATATATATATTTTTAAACTTTCTTTATGCCATTTTTGGTGTGCTTATACCATTTTATTTTTGTTTTCTACCCCCTTTTAAAAAAATTTTCATAACTATCTACTTTATTATAGGACAGAAATGTACCATATAAGATTTCCTTTTAGATAAATATATATATATATATTTATATTCCTTTCTCTTTTTTTTTATTTTCCTGCTAAAACTTTATTTGTATACCAACAACCTTTTTACATTTTTCCTTTGCTTTTTGCTTTTCTTTTTATTTATTTATAGATAACCTTTTACAGTCATAATTTGAATTCACCTTTTAGTAACAGGTGAAACATTCAGTTTTTGAAACACCTTTAATTCCACTGGA
>NW_007036376.1:0-365 GCF_000164805.1 Carlito syrichta | reverse complement strand
ATAATATTTGTCTGTGCTATTACCGGCAATTTATTAAATCCAAATAATATTTGGTTAAGATCCCACTGTTTCCTATGTGTGCCCTTGGAAATAAATAGGTAGGGACATCTTTATGGCCCCCCTCAGCAACAAGAATTTACAGAAGATTGATCTTCACACCCGTTCCCAAAATCATAAAAGTATTTCCAAGAACAGAAATAGGAAATAAAAGGACAGCACAAATGTGAGAAGCCATTTTTATTTCACTCCTAAACCTTACCACAATAATAAAAATAAAGGTTGTATCCTTAAAAAAAAATCCTAGGTAAAAAAAAAAAAAAAAGTAACTTTACCAATTTTGTCTTTTTAGAAAAGACAAAGACTTG
>NW_007036375.1:0-492 GCF_000164805.1 Carlito syrichta | reverse complement strand
ATAAATGAATAAAGCAGTAGGAAGATGAGTTTTTAAAAATATCACAGTTGTCTCTAAAATTCAAATATATTCAGGATGGATCTTATTTAATTGTATATATTGCTTCCCCAGAGGCTCGCTAGTAGCTAAAAAAAGAAATACAAAGAAAACAAAAGGGATGTGGAGTTTGCTGAACAGACACTACCATGTGCATTTCAAAGTGGTATTCTTAAAGTCGTGAACAACTGACCTTTTGACCCCAAACTGTAAGCAAAGCATGCACTCTCCCTGCCACATGGAAATCTTGGAACTGATCCTGGTAATTTACACTCATAATTTTGATAACTTTTGTAGATTAGGTGTATTGTATTAATTTAATGATTTTGCTTTTTATTGCACATTCTATTTGGGATCTCACCTCCCTGTCATTTACAATCCCGTGCCAATGGGTTTTATCCTCCTAGTTGTATATTGGGTTCTAACTCTGAAGGCAAAAGGAAAACAGTAAAATGG
>NW_007036374.1:0-721 GCF_000164805.1 Carlito syrichta | reverse complement strand
AGTCATGGAGGCTCCGTTCCTGGCAAAGTGAGTCCGAGAGGCTGGGGCTTCCTTTCCCCCATCTGGTGCCCACTCACAGGATTGGAGCTCTGTGCAGGGCCGGGCAGGCCGGGACAGTGGGGTTCAGATTGTCTTCACGCTGCTTTTCTTGTAGAGCAGAGGTTACATGCTGGTGGCGATCACCCGTTAGGACCTGGACACCTGGCCTCACTCAGCACCCACCCCTGAAGCATGGATGTCACTCCAAGAGAAGTGGGTCTCTGTCCTTCCCGTTGGCTCCCGCGCATGGGTTTGGAGAAGGTTTTCCTCGCAGTAGAGGCACTGTCTATGATCACAGCACTCTGAAATTCTCACTAACAGGTCTGGCTACTTTTCAAGGAGACTATGTGGCAAGAACAAATGCCAGGGTGCTCTCCGCAAAGTTGAGTGGTGAATGTTGGTGGTGAGAAGGAAAGGAAACTCATAGAACCCTAAGGGAAGCAAGCTAAATCGTTGGCTATGGACAGCTAGGAAGTGTATCCCCGCAATCAAAGCACGCCTCATTGTGCACCAAAACGACTCCTGCTAAGGGTAGGCCAGGCATGGAATCTCCCACCTCTCATCCAGCACTTTGGCAGACTGAGGACGGAAGATTGCTGGAGCCCAGGAGTTGAAACATGACTGTGTAACATCAGGCAGCCTCATCATCTCTATCTCCAAAATGTCATCAATGAGCTGGGCG
>NW_007036373.1:0-888 GCF_000164805.1 Carlito syrichta | reverse complement strand
CAGACCCAATGGTACAAGATCTGGAAAACTGTAGTGAAATATAGGGGCAAATAAGACTTACCAAAATAAGCAAAACTGAGGGTATTTGTCTCCACTAAAACTTCCCTACAAGAAATACTCAAGGGAATTTTTCTCTTGAAAAATAAAACAACGGTGAACAGTGTCACTACACCTATAAAAATGTAAAGTTCTGCTAATGTATGTTCAAATAGAAAATGCTCTGCTATCACAATGACGGTGTGTAACATGCTTATAATCTACTATAGAATTTTTAAAAACATTTGAACACATCTTTCTTAATAGACACACTATAAAACATGTCTGTGACATTAATAAAGTGACAGGAGGTGTAAACAGATAGGAGTTCAAGACCACTCTACAAAGCATAGCAAGACCTTGATCCACAAAAAAGTAAAAAATAAAAAGGTAGCCAACATGGTGGCACATACTTGTCATCCCAGCTATTCAGTAGACTGAAGAAGGGTTGTCTGAGCCCAGAAGGTTGAGGATGTTTTGAGACATGATCATTTCACTGTACTCTAGCATGGTGAGACCCCAACTCAGCAAAAATCAAAAGATACCATTAAGATGTCAATTCTGGCTGGGCTCGATGGCTTAGCCTGTAATCCCAGCACTTTGGGAGGCCAATGTGAGTGGATTACCTGAGCCCGCATATTCGAGACCCACCCGGGCAACTTGGTGGGTCAAAAAAATAGCCAGGTGTGGTAGTGCACGCCTGTAGTTCCGAAGACTTGGAAGGCTGAGGTGGAAGGATCGCCGGGGCCCAGCGGGTCGAGTCTGCGGTGGCCGGGAATGTGCCACTGCACTCCAGTCTGGGCAACGGAGTGAGACTCCAACTCAATATTTGAAAAAGCAGTTCAACTCTAC
>NW_007036372.1:0-806 GCF_000164805.1 Carlito syrichta | reverse complement strand
CAATAGTTTATAGAACATATTGTCTTTGAGCTACATTAAAGACAAATTTTCAGAAAAGTTGCATTCAGAAAAAATTTTAAAAATTTATACAGCACAATAGTTGGAAATTGGAGAAAGATGACAAATTGAGCGAGATGTAGTTAGCAATAACACTTTTATACAAATATAAATATATGTTCTGTTATATTTATATAAATTCCACTGATAACATAATACATATATAAATATTATTTATAGATACATAATAAAATACATATTTAAATACTTTATATAGCACTCAATTTATTTTAAATATCAATAAAATGAATATATAAATATGAATATAATCTGTAAATAAGAGATCTAAAAATAGGAGATCAGTTACTTTAAAAAAATTATATAGGTGCTCAGGCATCATAGAAAATTCCAATTTGAATGGGAAGGTGAAAAAGAACATAAATAGTAAAGTAAATTAATAGCATTAATTATAAGCAGTCATTATGCCAAAGGAAAATTCATTAATATTTAGAAGCTATTGAGTTACCTTAGAAAATGAAATGATGGCCACATTCTGATCATAAGTGACACACTGAATTTAAAAAGGAACATTTGAGAATTTTAGTAAACAACTAGAATTTTACTTACTACAATTTATAAATGAGAAATAGACATTCATATTAGTTTGAATTTAAATTAATGTATAAAAATGTTTCAAAATATTTTACACTGTATAAATGATATCTGGTATTAAACAAATGATCTGGCAGTTAACTGCATGTGCCTTAAAAATACAAGGACAAACTTGATATTTAATTTTTGGACTATTT
>NW_007036371.1:0-857 GCF_000164805.1 Carlito syrichta | reverse complement strand
TTTGTTTGGTAAAGTAGTATTTAAATGTCAATTAAATCCAACTAACTGATGGTTCTGAGTTCTACAGTGTACTTGATTTTTATTGCCTCGATATGTCATTCTGATTGAAGCAGGTTACAATCTCCAACTATGATATTGGATTTGTGAATTTCTCCTTAAAATTCAATCAGTTTTAATCTTATGTATTTTGATGCTTTGTTGTTTGGCACATACACGTTGAGGAGTATGTCTTCTTACAGTAGTAACCTTTTTATCATTATGTAATACTCGTCTTCATTTCTGATAACATTCATTTCTCTGAAGTCTGCTCTGACTGAAATTAATATAGCTACTCACTCCCACTTTATTTTGGTTAGTGCTAGAATTGTATACTTTCTCCATTCATTTATTTTTAATCTATATGTGTATTTATATTTAAAGCATATTCCTTGTAGACAACATAAAGGTGGGTCTTGTTTTTTGACTCACTGTTTTAAATGGTACACTTAGATGATTGATATTTAATTTGATGAATGATATTATTGGATTAATATCTAATGTATTTGTTATCATTTTCTATTTGTTGTTCTTATTCTTTGTTACCATTTTTTGTCTTCCAGTTTGTCTTTGCTTTTCCTGGTTTTGGCTGACCATTTTATATTTTATTTCCTTTCATTTTTTTAACATATTATTTATGTTTTTAAACTTTTTTAGTGGTTGCTCTAAAGTTTGTAATACATCTTTACAATTAATTCAACTCTACTGTTTTCTGTCCCTCCCTCCATTCCTCCTTCCTTCCTTTCTTTTTCTTTCTCTCTTTCTCCCTTTCTTTCTTCCTTCTTCCCTCCCTTCCTCCCTGTCTCTCTCTTTCCTTCTTT
>NW_007036370.1:0-3141 GCF_000164805.1 Carlito syrichta | reverse complement strand
CCTTTCTCGTGTCATATGACACTACTTGGCTTATCCGTGTCTTATGAAACTACTTGCCTTATTAGTGTTTTATGATACTGCTTACCTTATTAGTGTTGTATGAACGTACTTGCCTTATTAGTGTCTTAGGATACTACTTGCTTATTGATACTATTTGTCTTATTAGTGTCTTATGATACTACTTGCCTTATTAGTGTCGTCTGACACTACTTGCCTTTTTAGTGTTTTAGGATACTACTTGCTTATTAGTTTCTATTGATACTACCTGTCTTTTAGTGTCTTATGATTCTACTTGCCTTATTATTGTCGTCTGACACTGCTTGCCTTAATAGTGTCTTATAAAAATAATTGCTTTATTAGTGTCATATGATACTACTTGCCGTATTAGTGTCGTCTGATTGTACTTGACTTATTTGTGTCTTATGATAATACTTGACTTATTAATGTCTTATGATACGTCTCGCCTTCTCAGTGTCTTATGATACTACTTGCCTTCCTGGTGTCCTCTGATACTACTTGCCTCATTAGTGTCTCATGATACTACTTGCCTTATTCGGTTCTTATGATACTACTTGCCTTATTAGTGTCGTCTAATACTACTTGTCTTATTAGTGTCATCTGATACTACTTGCCTTATTAGAGTCTTATGATAATACTTGCCTTTTTAGTGTCTTATGATACTACTTGGCTTAGTAGTGTCTTATGATATTACTTGCCTTACTAATATCTTATGATACTACTTGCCTTATTTGTGTCTTATGATACTACTTGTCTCATTATTGTCTAATGATACTACTTGCCTTATTAGTGTCTTAGGATACTACTTGCCTTATTACTGTCGTCTGATTCTACTTGCCTTATTAGTGGCATGTGATACTTCTTGCCTTATCAGTGTCTTATGATAATACTTGCCTTATTTGTGTCTTATAATACTACTTGTCTCATTAGTATCTAATGATACTATTTGTCTTATTTGTGTCTTAAGATACTACTTGCCTTATTAGTGTCATCTGATACTATTGTCTTATTAGTGTCGGGTGATACAGCTTGCCTTATTAGTGTCGTCTTATACTACTTTCCTTATTACTGCCTTATTATACTATTTGCCTTATTATTGTCTTATGATACTACTTGGCTTATTCCTGTCTTATGATACTACTTTCCTTATTAGTGTCGTCTGATACTACTTGCCTTATTACTGCCCCTTATGATACTACTTCCCTTATTATTGACTTATGATACTACTTGCTTTATTCGTTTTTTTATGATACTACTTGCCGTATTCGAATCTTATGATACTTCTTGCCGTATTCGTGTTTATGATACTACTTGCCTTATTTTTGTCGTATGATACTACTTCCCTTATTCGAGCCTTATTTTACTACTTGCCTTATTCGTGTCCTATGCTACTACTTGCCTTATTAGTGTCTTATGATACTAATTTCAATATTCGTGTCTTATGATAGCACCTGGCTTATTCGTTTCTTATGATACTATTTGCTTTTTCGTGTCTTATGATACTACTTGCCTTATTTGATCCTTATGTTTCTAATTGCCTTATTCGTGTCTTATGAAACGACTTGTCTTGTTCTAGTCTTATGATACTACTTGCAGTATTCGTGTCTTATGATTCTACTTGCGTTATTACTGTCTTATGTTATTACTTGCCTTCTTAAAGTCATCTGATACTACATGCCTTATTGGTGTCTTAGGACACTACTTGCCTTATCATGTCTTATGATACTCCTTGGCTTATTAGTCTCGCCTGATACTACTTTCTTTCTTAGTGTCCTCTGATACTCCTTGCCTTCTTAGTGACGTCTGATCCTACTTGCGTTCTTAGGGTTGTCTGATACTACTTGCTATCTTAGTGTCATCTGATACTACTTGCCATCTTAGTATCATCTGATACTACTTGACTTCTTAGTGTGGTCTGATACTGTTTGCCTTCTTAGTGTCGTCTGATATTCCTTGCCTTTTTAGTGTCCTATGACACTACTTGCCTTATTAATGTCTTATGATACTACTTGCCTTAATAGTGTCGTCTGATACTACTTGACTTTTTAGTGTCGCCTGATACTACTTGCTTTATTCGTGTCGTCTAATACTACTTGCCTTATTAGTGTCGTCTGATATTATTTGACTTATTAACGTCTTATGATACTATTTGCCTTATTAGTGTCTTATGATACTACCTGCCTTATTAGTGTCATCTGACCCTAATTGCCTTATTAGTGTCATCTGATACTACTTGCCTTATTAGTGTCGTCCGATACTACTTGCCTTATTAATTTCTTATGATACTACTTGACTTATTAATGTCGTCTGATACTACTTGACTTATTAGTGCCTTATGATACTACTTGTCTTATTAGTGTCGTTTGAACCTACTTGCCTTATTAGTGTCTTATGATACTACTTGTGTTCTTACTGTCTTATGATACTCCTTGCCTTATTAGCGTCTTATGATACTACTTGACCTATTCGTGTCTTATGATACTACTTGTCTTATTAGTGTCGTCTCATACTACTCGCCTTATTACTGTCTTATAATACTACTTGCCTTATTAGTGTCTTATGATACTACTTGCCTTATTACTGTCTTATGATACTACTTGCCTTACTAGTGTCGACTGATACCACTTTCCTTATTAGTGTCTTATGATACTACTTGTCTTATTAGTGTCGTCTGATACTACTTGCCTTATTAGTGGCATCTGATACTTCTTGCCTTATTAGTGTCTTATGATAATACTTGCCTTATTTGTGTCTTATAATACTACTTGTCTCATTAGTGTCTAATGATACTACTTGCCTTATTAGTGTCGTCTGACTATTGCCTTATTAGTGTCTTATGATACTACTTGCCTTATTAGTGTCGTCTGATACTACTTGCCTCATTCGTGTTTTACAATACTTCTTGCCATATTCGTGTCTTATGATACTACTTGCCTTAATATTGTCGTCTGATACTACTTACCTTATTCGTGTTTTACAATACTACTTGCCGTATTCGTGTCTTATGATACTAGTTGCCTTATTCGTTTCTTAGGATACTACTTGCCTTATTCGTGTTTATGATATTTTTGCCTTAATTGTGTCTAATGATAGTACTTGCCTTATTCGAGCCTTATTTTACTA